>NC_057825.1:63539066-63842096 GCF_910594005.1 Cervus elaphus | reverse complement strand
AGGACAGGTGGCTACTAAAACCTACATCTTCATTTGGTTTTATATGGCGGTGCATTTTTTTAGCCTGGGATATATGATTGAATGAAATTGCTCAAATTCCAATGCCCTTGCCTTTTAAACAATCATTGCTTCTTCATTTTGTCTCAACCATCAAAGCTGTTAATACTTTGAACCCTCCTTAAGCTGCAAAATGTCCACTTGAAAACCTTAATCAGTCAGAAAGTTGGTAAATTATACCTTCATGCTATCCATATTGAGTACCCATTACTCCTGGACATAGCACATTAACTGACTCATTAGCTATTTCAAACCATATGGACTTGGGTTTGGGCGGGTCATTTTGATAATATCCTGAGGTGAGTTTCCTAATTATTGCAATTATGTGATCTCAATCATGAGGCCAGGCTCACAAAATAGTGTCAGTGGCTTTAGAATGAGTGTCAACGCACCCAGACAATGACTGAGATGAGCAACATGCTCTTTGGTTGTTATAAGTCCCTTGATACCCAAAAAGTAATTACTTGAAAAGTTCTGAGAAAATGCCAGAAACAGTCTTGAGAATCAAGTAAGCGTGGAATGTTGCAGTGCTTGACAGCCATGAATAGATGGGCCAGAGCTGAAAGTGGGAAAACTTGAATATTTAATATTGATGCTGTTTAGACATTATGTTTCTAATATAAACCTCAAATAGTATTTTAAGCAACAAGCAGATTTTTTTAAAACGGGAATGAGAAAAGAGTAAATGTAAAAAATATGTCGTCTGTGAGAAATTCTGTAAAGATATTACAGAAAACAAATGTGGCAGATTAGAAGTTCACATATTAGAGTTGATGGAGGGGAGCGAGAGTTTTTTTTTTTTTTAATAACAAAGCTTTTTACTGTAAAGTATACATGAAAGTTATCATTTAAAGTGTACAGTTTTGTGGCATTAAGTGCATTCTCATTGTTCTGCAACCATCAACACAACTATTTTCAAAATTTTTCATCCTAGAAACTGAAATTCTACCCTAATGCAGTAAGTCTTCAGTCTCTCCTCCTCCTGGCCCCTGGTAATGACCAATCTGCTTCCTGTCTCTGAATTTGTCTACTCTGGGTACCTCATGTAAGTGTCATCATACGACATTTATTCTTTTGTGACTGTCCCTATGTCACTTAGCATATCTTTAAGGTTCATCTATGTTATAGCACGTGTCAGAATTTTCCTCCTTTTGTAAGGATGAATAATATTTCTGAATGTATATATGTATTTGTATACATATCATATTGTTTATCCATTCATCTGTTGATGGACATTTGAGCTACTTCCACCTTTTAGTTACTGAAAATGAAACAGAGGGAATCCCCAAAATTTACCATTTCCTTTTATTTTTCTGGCTTCTTTACCTAACAGCCAAAAACAAACATTAGCAATCAAAAATTTCTGTTCCTGTGGCTCTAAGATACATGTGAAAGGATTCGCACAATCAGAGCTGCTGAAGTGGATCATCTGGAGACAACACCTAAACACTATTACAAAATTGATATGGAAGCTTTGGAGGGGAGTGGTCATGCTCAGGCTGATGTAAACAACAGAACTGTTGAATTCAGAGGTTTTCTGGGAAAGGTGGGGTTTCCCTGGTGGCTCAGCGGTAAAGAATCCTCCTGGAATGCAGTAGCCACAGGAGATGTGGGTTTGATCCCTGGGTCAGGAATATCCCTTGGAGGAGGGCATGGCAACCCACTCCAGTATTCTTGCCTGGAGAATCCCGTGGACAGAGGAGCCTGGCGAGCTACGGTCCATAGGGTTGCAAAGAGTCGGACATGGCTGAAGCGACTTAGCATGCTTGTATGTGCTGGGAAAAGGAAAGAAGTCTGTAATTCCATAGCTGAGTAATGAGTAGATAGCTAGCTAGGAAGAAACATTTTAAATATTTAAAATCTAGAGATAGGGAGACACAAGAACAGATTCTGAGATAAATATATATATTTAGGCTGGAAATGCGGTCAGTGTGAGTAGGTCTCAGCTTGACAAGCACTATTCACACTTGTGAATAGCTCGAGTTCTGGACAGATATTTCCAATTTAGAGGCTGAAGTAACAGGCTTAGAAATCAGAATAAATCAGGAATTAGTAGTAGTTTGTGTGTGTGTGTGTATATGTATGTGTTTCATTCTGTTAAAGTATTAAAGCACTTGATAGAGTGTGACATCATTTGTTAGTGGGAATCTAAATTCAGTGGATATATGATGTTCAACCCATGGAGAAGACACTCTCATTGACTTTAACAGTTCTAAATTATCTTTGGTCAGAAAGAGAATCATGGCTTTCTTGATATTTTATTTTGGAAGTGTTTGTTCTAAACTTGAACCTGTCCAAATTTATTCCTAGATAGCCTATCCCCTGACCCATTGGAGCAAATGTGTTACCTAAGTAAGGGCTGAATACCTTAAAGACATTTTATTTCAAGGTTTTGATATTCTCATAAAGACCTGACTCATAAAATACTAAGCTCTTAAAGTGTAACATAATATTTTTGAGTAACTGTGCATGAGGGTGCTGAATTTAGTTGCTTAATGTGACAGAAACTTTGTGAAAAAGATTCATAATTTTTGGAAATAAAGATTAGCTGAAGAGCCTCAAATATAAAGAAAAAAACCTTCACTAGAAACTAAATGTAAATGTGGGTGATACACCTTGTTTTATCTGCCTGAGGGTTACTTTGTAGAATAAAAGCAGAAAGACCAGGTGGTAAGGCTTCTCTTCTGGACAAAGGACACTTCATGTGACCCCTGTTTGATTGAGCCATCCTGTCCTTAATCCCATTTAACACCAGACTTTGTACGAAGTGTAGCAGAGTGGTGAAGAGTACAGATTCTGCAGCTGAACTGCCTGGATTCAAATTCTGTCTCCATTGCTTGCCTGCTGTGTGATCTTAGGCAATTAACTAAACTACTCAGATCCTTGGGTTCATCTACTGTAAAATAGGGACAATAATATACATATGTATATGTATATGTAAACTTCATTTTTTCTTTTTTTTTGACTATTAAATGAATTAATATGTAGAAAGTAATTAGAACAGGGCCTGGAACATATGAATAGCTCAATATGTGGTAAACCATTACGGTTGCTCTCACTGTGGTTTCCTCCTTTCATTTGACTTTCTAACAAGCGTTCAAAAACCAATTCTACAGTGTATTAACGCATATACATGAAATTTAGAAACATGGTAACAACGACCCTATATGCAAGACAGCAGAAGAGACACAGATGTAGAGAACAGACTTTTTGGACTCTGTGGGAGAAGGCAAGGGAGGGATAATTTGAGAGAATAGCATTGAAACATGTGTACTACTGTATGTGAAACAGATGACCAGTCCAGGTTCAATGCATGAAATAGGGCAGTCAAAGCTGGTGCACTGGGACAACCCAGAGGGATAGGATGGGGAAGGAGATGAGACGGGGTCGGGACAGGGGGACACATGTATGCCCGTGGCTGATTCATGTCAATGTATGGCAAAAACCACCACAATAGTGTGAAGTAATTGGCCTCCAATTAAAATAAATAAATACATTAAAAATAAAATAAAATTATATATATATATATGTATAAAAAGGCCAATTCTAGAGAAAGCCCAAACTGAAGAATCACACAAAAAGAGAAAATCACAGGCTAATTTTTTTAATTAAAATATTTGCCATATCTTAATTATTTCTAAGTCTTTCATCTGCCTTTATGTTCATTGATTAGGGCTTTTAGGTCAAGTATGCTCATGCGTAAGTCATGGTTTATCTTCTTACCTGTCTCAGAGCTAAGGGCAGCTGGGAACGGTGGCATGAACTTTTTTCAGGGACAGAATGAATCCCCTAGCTGGATTAAAGATGCTCTTATATGTTGGGAGGCTTTTTCCTAGTGTTTTTCAAGGTTGGTTCAGCTTACCAGAGAACGGGTGACAGTTGGGTGGCTTTTATGGAAAGGTAAGCTTCTGCTTACTGCTGCTGCTGCTGCTAAGTCACTTCAGTTGTGTCCGACTCTGTGTGACCCCATCCCTGGGATTCTCCAGGCAAGAATGCTGGAGTGGGTTGCCATTTCCTTCTCCAATGCATAAAAGTGAAAAGTGAAAGTGAAGTCGCTCAGTAATGTCTGACTCTTCGCGACCCCATGGACTGCAGCCTACCAGGCTCCTCCGTCCATGGGATTTTCTAGGCAAGAGTACTGGAGTGGGGTGCCATTGCCTTCTCTGAAGCTTCTGCTTAGAGACACTCAAAAACCTTTTGCCTGACCTTTGCAGATCACTGGTTCCTCTATTAGCCTTTCCAAGTAGTGCCTCCTTTACCTAACATTTGTTCCCGTACTTCTAGGCCCTTTCCATCTAATTTATAACGTGTAATAAGCATTCATCAGTTTGCAATGCTCTCTGTGATTTCAGCATAGATGACTACCCTTCATGTATTAGTGTTCTATAAAACTATGTGTAAATGAAATAAAATGTGACTCTTGTATGACTTCAACTACTGCAAGTCTTCCCTTCTTCAGCTTTCTCTGTTTCACTTCTATTATGTCATAGAGATGTACCTAGCACATTTTCCCTTCTGAGAGAATAACAAAAATCTTTCCATTGCTGAGATTATTGAAATGTCTATTACACAAGACTGGGTGTTGCCAATGAGACCAAAAGCAAGTGTGTGAAAGAGAAAAAGGTAAAGAGGGACGGGGACAGTTTAACATGTAGTTTATATAATTAATTTCTGTAACATGAAAACATTTAATATATATAGCTAAGGAACATTGATATGACTCCTGAAGACAACAGATCCATAGCACTCTTCCTGTAAATATGAAACAGTGAGAAATAGGTTTTTGAATAATTTGGAGGTCATGAATTAAGCTTGTCAGTATTGGCGTGTGCAGTGTTTTGGAGACTAAATATAGTTCCACTTAATTTGTAAACTCTATTGACGTTAATGGAATGAAAGAACCATTTAACTTTTCTTATAGGCTAATGGCAAAAGGGAAATCTTTGTTAACTGCCGAAGATGTATGAGTATGCAAATGTTAGTGAGTTTTAGCTACCCTATGGCTATATAGTTTTAAACTTCTATATAAAAAAGTAATAATAAGTTAAACAATAGTACCATCCAATGCAAATTAAGGGTGTCCTTCCCTTTTAAATCTTTTCCCTTAGTAATTGTCTATAACCTCCATCGCATTATGTTCCAGATCTAAGGACACCCAGTTCAGAATGCCCAGTGAGGCAACAGAATGAGAAAAACCTCAGTGGAGGCCAGTGAGAATTCAGGGTTATACGGGAAGACAAAACACCTCTCATATGAACTCTGTGAACACAAATAAAATCCCGCAGTATTCAAATTACAACTAGGGAAAGCAACAGGAATGAGCAGTGGTGAGACAATTTCTATAGAGGGAGAACAACAGCTATGATGGATAAGATGACAGAATATACATCATAAGGAGTCTTTTAAACAACAAGAGACGTGGTTTCCCCTACTTATTAATAACAAAATTATGATTTCTGTTTGGGTCACATGTTAGTGGTAGTGATGGAGGGAGTGGTGGAAAAAGTATAAAAGAGATTGCTGGATTTGGAAGCTATCTGTGGAAATGGGGGCTGAGAGATAAAGAAAAGAGTCAATTATAGTTTGTCAACTGTATAAATAAAAATTACTTTTTGCACATCTGAATCAATGTATATAAATATTGATTCTAATACTGATAAAATTATTGATAGAATGTTCTCATAAGCTTTTCAGACTAGGAAAACAATACTGGCTCCATCTACAAAATATATAGAAGTATGAGTATCTAACATGGGATATGACAGAGGGTAATAGGAATGGCTACATAAATAAAGAGGAAAAAAACACTGCTTTCTGAACAGATGTATTTCCATGAATGTGGCCAGTATTTTATTTTATTTTCTCTTTTACCATTAAAATAGGAAATTTTTATAATAAGTATTTGAGATAAGCTGTTTTCACAAATAGTCTGGGTTTGTCTTCTGTAAATTTTATAAAATTTTCAAGTCAGATTTCAACTGGAACTTTGTCATGCTTTCATTGAGTACAGCTGTATGCATGTGAAATCCCACAGCATTCGGTGCTTTCAGGGATGTGGGAAATGGGCATGTTGGCAGCGCGGCATCACTGGAGATGGTTGATGCACAGGAAGTGCGTGAAGGAAGTGAACCTAAGGCGTGTGGGGAGTACACCAAGTGGCCACCAGTGACTGGTGTCCCACTGACGCCACCACACAGCTCGTGGGGACAGAACCTTCCCTTAAGTTAGAGAAGAAAAATAAACCACAGCCTATATTTTTTTCAAGAATTGGGCATTAAATCTCTTATCATTTCCAAATGTCCAAATGGGCAAACAAATGATCTAGTGAATTTTGTTCAAAGATAATCAAAGCAGTGGGACAAAATTCTGCTCCAGGTGAATAAAACTGTTACTAGGAAAAATGTGTTAAACTTTTTATTAAAATTTTTAAAAATTTAATAATCTTGTTGATCTAGTGATACTTAGTTCAGTTTTCCAGTCTACTTTTATTTTTAAAAAACCGAAAAAGGCCAATATTTTAAAACAAAAGTCTTAAGAAGAATTTGATGTGGCTGAATGACATAGTTCTAATAAAATGTGGTAAGGCTACAGTATATGTCTATCTATTGGATGAGTGAAATACCATGGCTGGGGCTAGATTCAAAGGAAGAACAGCCTGGTAGAAGGACAGTGACTGCTGTTAAATAGAGCTCAAACAATCTCATAATCTAGGTCTTTAATTTAATGGGAAAAATCTCACTGCTACCCCTGGATTCACCAGCTACTCTTAGGATTCAGAACAGAGGAAATTTTTACCTTGGGACATCTACAAATCCCGATCTAGTGCTTCATACTCCAGCGTTCCCAGAGAGAGAGAGACAACTAGAAACATTACTTCCAGGAACTTGGCTATAGTTCCTGTTTAATATCACTCTATAACAAAGATTCAGTTCAGTTCAGTCGCTCAGCTGTGTCTGACTCTTTGTGACCCCATGAACCGCAGCACGCCAGGCCTCCCTGTCCATCACCAACTCCCAGAGTTTACCCCAACTCATGTCCATTGAGTCGGTGATGCCATCCAACCATCTCATCCTCTGTCGTCCCCTTCTCCTCCTGCCCTCAACCTTTCCCAGCATCAGGGTCTTTTCAAATGAGTAAGCTTGTTGCATCAGGTGCCCAAAATATTGGAGTTTCAGCTTCAACATCAGTCCTTCCAATGAACACCCAGGACTGATCTCCTTTAGGATGGACTGGTTGAATTTCCTTGCAGTCCAAAGGACTCTCAAGAGTCTTCTCCAACACCACAGTTCAAAACCATCAATTCTTCTGCACTCAGCTATCTTTATAGTCAAACTCTCACATCCATACAGACCACTGGAAAAACCATAGCCTTGACTAGACAGACTTTTGTTGACAAAGTAATGTCTCTGCTTTTTAATATGTTATCTAGGTTGGTCATAACTTTCCTTCCAAGGAGTAAGTGTTGTTTAATTTCATGGCTGCAGTCACCATCTACAGTGACTTTGGAGCCCAGAAAAATAAAGTCAGCCACTGTTTCCACTGTTTCCCCATCTATTTGCCATGAAGTGATGGGACCAGATGCCATGATCTTAGTTTTCTGGATGTTGAGCTTAAGCCAACTTTTTCACTTTCATCAAGAGGCTCTTTAGTTCTTCACTTTCTGCCATAAGGGTGGTGTCATCTGCATATCTGAGGTTATTGATATTTCTCCTGGCAATCTTGATTCCAGCTTGTGCTTCCTGCAGCCCAGCATTTTTCATGATGTACTCTGCATGTAAGTGAAATAAGCAGGGTGACAATATACAGCCTTGACGTACTCCTTTTCCTATTTGGAACCAGTCTGTTGTTTCATGTCCAGTTCTAACTGTTGCTTTCTGTCCTGTATATAGGTTTCTCAAGGGGCAGGTCAGGTGGTCTGGTATTCCCATCTCTTTCAGAATTTTCCACAGTTTATTGTGATCCACACAGTCAAAGGCTTTGGCATAGTCAATAAAGCAGAAATGGATGTTTTTCCGGAACTCTCTTGCTTTTTTGATGATCCAGCAGATATTGGCAATTTGATCTCTGGTTCCTCTGCCTTTTCTAAAACCTGCTTGACCATCTGGAAGTTCACAGTTCACGTATTGCTGAAGCCTGGCTTGGAGAATTTTGAGCATTACTTTACTAGCGTGTGAGATGAGTGCAATTGTGTGGTAGTTTGACCATTCTTTGGCTTTGCCTTTCTAAGGGATTGGAACGAAAACTCACCTTTTCCAGTCCTGTGGGCACTGCTGAGTTTTCCAAATTTGCTGACATATTGAGGGCAGCACTTTCACAGCATTATCTTCTACGATTTGATAGCTCAACTGGAATTCCATCACCTCCACTAGTTTTGTTCATGGTGATGCTTCCTAAGGCCCACTTGGCTTCACATTCCAGGATGTCTGGCTCTAGATGAGTGATGATACCATCATGATTTTCTGGGTCGTGAAGATCTTTTTTGTACAGTTCTGTGTATTTTCTCACCTCTTCTTAATATCTTCTGCTTCTGTTAGGTCCATACAATTCCTGTCCTTTATTGAGCCCATATTTGCATGAAATGTTCCCTTGGTATCTCTAATTTTCTTGAAGAGATGTCTAGCCTTTCCCATTCTATTGTTTTCCTCTATTTCTTTGCATTGATCACTGAGGAAGGCTTTCTTATCTCTCCTTGCTATTCTTTGGAACTCTGCATTCAAATAGGTATATCTTTCCTTTTCTCCTTTGCTTTTTGCTTCTCTTCTTTTCTTAGCTATTTGTAAGGCCTCCTCAGACAGCCACTTTGCCTTTTTGCATTTCTTTTTCTTGGGGATGGTTTTGATCTGTGTCTTCTGTACAATGTTACGAACTTCTGTCCATAGTTCATCAGGCACTCTGTCTATCAGATCTAGTACCTTAAATCTATTTCTCACTTCCACTGTATAGTCATAAGGGATTTGATTTAGGTCATACCTGAATGGTATCAATTCGCTTTGATTCATGGACCTAATATTCCTGGTTCCTATGCAATATTGCTCTTTACAGCATCAGACCTTGCTTCTATCACCAGTCACATCCACAACTGGGTGTTATTTTTTACTTTGGCTCCATCCCTTCATTCTTTCTGGATTTATTTCTCCACTAATCTCCAGTAGCATATTGGGTACCTACTGACCTGGGGAGTTCATCTTTCAGTGTCCTATCTTTTTGCCTTTTCATACTGTTCATGGGGTTCTCAAGGCAAGAATACTGAAGTGGTTTGCCATTCTCTTCTCCAGTTGACCACATTCTGTCAGACCTCTCCACCATGATCCATCCATCTTGGGTGGCCCCATAGGTCATGGCTTAGTTTCATTGAGTTAGACAAGGCTGTGGTCCATGTGATCAGATTGGCTAGTTTTCTGTGATTGTGGTTTCAGTCTGTCTGCCCTCTGATGCCCTCTCTCAGTGCCTACCATCTTACTTGGGTTTCTCTTACCTTGGTCGTGGTGTATCTCTTCGTGGCTGCTCCAGCAAAGTGCAGCCGCTGCTCCTTACCTTGGACGAGGGGTATCTCCTCACGGCCACTGCTACTGACCTTGGACATGGGGTATCTCCTCTCGGCCACTGCTCCTGACCTTGGACGTGGGGTATCTCCTATCTGCCACTCCTGCTGCTCCTCCAGATAACAAAGATTAGGAATATACAAAAAAGGAAGCAATGTCTTCCAAAGAGTAATCCGATAGAATAGTTTCTGTGATTCTTGATACTCTTGACAGTTACACTAAAACACTCACCAATTTGATCTCTCTTGAAAAATACCTGTAGACCTTCTGGATAATGAAAGATCTAATTGCAGTTTGTGAAGTGAAAGTCACTTAGTTGTGTCTGACTCTTTGCAACCCCATGGACTATACAGTCCATGGAATTCTCCAGGCCAGAATACTGGGGTGGGTAGCCTATCCCTTCTTCAAGGGGTCTTCCTGACCCAGGAATTGAACTGGGGTCTCCTGCATTGCAGGTGGATTCTTTACAAACTGAGCTATGAGGGAAGCCCCCAGTTTAGTTGACCAATAGCTCCAAAAAACTAGCTGAGAAGTCTATTCATTATTTGTTGTTGTTCAGTCATTCAGTCATATCTAACTCTTTGCAACCCCATGGATTGCAGCACTCCAGGCTTCCTTGTCCTTCACCATCTCCTGGAACTTGCTCAAACTCATGTCCATTGAGTCGGTGATGCTACACAACCATCTTGTCCTCTGTCATCCCCTTCTCCTCCTGCCCTCAATCTTTCCCAGCATCAAGGTCTTTTCTAATGAGTCTCATCAGGTGGCCAAAGTATTGAAACTTCACAGCTTCAGCATCAGTCCTTCCAATGAACACTCAGGACTTATCTCTTTTAGGATGTACTGGTTGGATCTCCTTGTAGTCCAAGGGACTCTCAAGAGTCTTCTCCAACACTACAGTTCAAAAGCATCAATTCTTTGGCACTCAGCCTTCTTTATAGTCCAACTCTCACATCCATACATGACTACTAGAAAAACCATAGCCTTGACTAGATGGACCTTTGTTCACAAAGTAATATCTCTGCTTTTTAATATGCTGTCTAGGTTGGTCATAGCTTTTCTTCCAAGGAGAAAGTGTATTTTAGTTTCATGACTGCAGTCACCATCTGCAGTGATTTTCGAGCTCAAGAAAATAAAGTCTGTCACTGTTTCCATTGTTTCCCCATCTATTTGCCATGAAGTGATGGGACCAGATGCCATAATCTTAGTTTTCTGAATGTTGAGTTTTAAGCCAACTTTTTCACTCTCCTCTTTCACTTTCATCAAGAGGCCTTTTAGTTCTTCTTCACTTTCTGCCATAAGGGTGGTGTCATCTGCATATCTGAGGTTATTGATGTTTCTCCTGGCAATCTTGATTCCAGCTTGTGCTTCATCTAGTCCGGCATGTCTCATGATGTACTCTGCATATAAGTCATTTGCATATCTGAGGAAGTTCCTTTAAAAGTCTGTGGAGCTCTATGGAAGCTGATGAACTGCTTTCTACTTCTATTACAAAGCAGGTAGAGGGGAAAAAATAAAAGGGAAACCTCTGGGCATGATGTGATCTATTTAACTTCATCTCCAATTTTTCTCCACCTTCCATATCCTTCACCTATTTGGCCAGCGTCCACCATTATTCTGTCTTAGACTGGTTTCCTCACAGGCACTTTTGACTTCAACCCTCAAAGTCTCTGATTGCCCTTTCTAATGTTGTTCAGATGGGAACTTTGTGCTTTGCATCAATTCAAGTAGAAACTGACATTAGAAAAGAAACTTTTACTAGCATTTAGGAAGAAAGTTAAGTAATTCTATACTAACCAAACGTAGACTTAACCAGGAGCTAGTAGTATGGCTGGTTTGCAAGATCTTCCCCTATATTCTTTTCTTAGCCACAGTCTTTTCTCATAACTTGATTATTCAAGTTGCTAGGCTAAGGCAGACATAGGCTGTTTTCCTTGTCATATTGAGGTCCTTAGGAGTTTTCACTTTTGATTTTGTGTCAGAATGGACACTTTGGCTCTGAGATGTGTTTAGCTCCTTGTCTACAGTTATCTTTGACTGTTGATTGTTACCTTTTATAGTCATCCAACTTTTCTTGAGTATCTGGATGAAGAAGGCACATTCTTCTGGCTGCTAACAATGCTTTCTGATGTTCCAAGACAAATGTCTCACAAGACACTTAATCATTGTATTTGTCCTTTTAGAATATTATTTGAGCTGTAGAGTCATCCGTCAGATCTTCTAGTCCAAACACCTGAGTGATCAGACCTTCAGATGGTGCTAGCCCTCAGGCTGTGAGTCACCCCTAGCCTGCAAATCACCCAACAAGGGCATGCCATCCTCTCTAAGTTTCTGACACACAGAATATGTGAGCTTAGCACTTGTTTTATGCCACTAAGTTTGGATTGTTATCACTCCCAATGGTAACTGAAACAGCTGAGGGTATAAATTTTAGAGTCTACAACATATACATTGCATTTAAAGCTTTGGTACTAGATAGAATGAAAGATAATCAGTGTCTGAGCCCTGAATAGAGGCTGAGTTGAGACAGATTAAGCAAAGTACATTTAGAATGAATAGCCAGTGGACTAGAAGAAGCACCAGGAGAATATTGATATCATGGAAGCCCAAGGAAGAGACCTGAGATTGGAAAGGATGCATTTTTGGTGATGGGACCAAAGGTATGACTGCCAGTTTCCTACCTTCCTTCAGAGTAACTGACTTCAGTTGATTTGACTTCAGTAGGAGTGGAGGGAAAAAATGCTGAAGTTGAGAGGTCAAATAAAGAGATCTTTTTTTTTTTAAGGCTTTTAAAAATGTTTATTATTTATTTGATTGTGTTGGATCTTAGTTGTTTAAATACATTTAAAATGATATTTAAAATACTTAGTTGGACTTCAGATCATCAATGGCTACTACCATTATATTCCAACTGTAATATTTGTAATTTACATGCAATTGAAATGATAACCAGGTGCTTTCCAGTCTTTCCAGATCTAGACAAAATGAACTCAAGTCCCGTTAAAATTTCTATGGATTTTTAGGGGCTTGCATTCTCATGGCTACTTCTGATATGTTGCTTCTTCATGTGCCATTTCTGATTTGAGTCATATTTGCTCAGACATAGACATGAATTCTTCAGTTTACACACTCATGCAAACTGGGAAACAAATGGGAGGAAGGTAAAAGAGAAGTTGAAATCACAGCAACTCAAACAACTTTAAGTGAAACAGTAGATATTTTCATTCTTGAACGATCTTTGGTCTCTCCTACAACCAACGTCTCCATAATGCTCTCTTACTTCATTCAATATCCAGCTTCATACCATCTCTCTGGTTTTCATGTTCTTTCTTCCTCCTATCTTACTCCTGTTAATCTCCAAGAACTTCATATTTTTCTTAATTCTAGAGAGCAGTTTCCCTTCAAGTTGTCCAGCCAATGAAATTTTCTTCCATTGGTGGTGGTACAGTTATGAACAAATAGAAAAAAAACTTTGTTCTTACTTTTGATTTATTTTAGTATTTTTTTCCCCTCCATGTCTGTAGACACTTTATTCAAGTTGATCTGATAGTATAAATTCTGACTTTTACTTACTTGATGATATCTCCCTTTGCGTCATCATGCATAAGAATAACTTGACTGTGTTTAGCATTCTTAAGTCACAATCATTTTATTTATATCTCTGTGATCAATTCTTTTTCTTCTTTTATTTAGAGTCTTAGAGAGTAATCTTTGAGGCCCATTTAATCGCTTGTAAGTAGATATTTGTCCGGCTACATTATGGATATTTTCTCTTATCTCTGAAGCTTGTTATCCTTTCTTTTGAATTCTAAAATATTTTTGTAAGTTTATCTTCTACATTACTAATGTTGCCTTTTCAGATGTAACAACTTGGGTTGCTTTCAGCTTTGCTTTGTAATTTAGAATTATGTTATGTGTTGTTGTTTTTTTTTTAATCTTTGATCCATGAGAATTTTTTTCTAGAATGCTTTGTGGTAGTTAGAATAATGACACACCACTGCTGTGCACCCACTAAAGATGTCCATGTTCTGATCCCTGGAAAGTGTGAATCTTACTTTACATGGCAAGACCTTGTAGATGTGGTTATGTTAAGGATCTTGAGCAGGAAACATCATTCTGGATTATCTGGGTCAGTGCAAAGTATTATCAAAGGTCCGTATAAGAGAGATCAGGAAAGTCAGAACCAGAGAGGAATACGGGAAAATACAACAATGCTGGAACATGGACCCAACAGGCCAAAGAGTGAAGGCAGCCTGTAGAAGCTAGAAAACTCAAGGAAATTGACCCTTCCCTACAGTGTCCAGAGGAACACACCCTACTCTCATCTTGATTTTAGGATTTCTAACCTCCAGTTCTATAAGAGGGTAAATTTGTATTGCTTAAGTCATAATTTTGTGCTAATTTATTAAACAGTAATAAGAATTTAATACATACTACTATTAGTTTCATAGTAAAAATGGCTTCTTTTATTTTGCATGACTCAAGAAAATTTTAGAATGATTTTATGTTTATTGTAGGAATTTTATTATTTGAAATAGGTAGTTTTGATTTTTCAAAAAAATAATATAGTGTAAATTAGAGCATCTTTCCTTGAGTGTGGTAATTTTTCTGTTTGGTCATCCACAAAGGACTGTCTGTACTTTCTTAGTCTTAGACTAAATAAAAATAGATACGATTTTCTCACTAATATCTCCTGTATAGATCAAGTAATAAATGGGAAAAGTTACAATATAATAGTGTAACTCTGATGTCTTCCCAAATCCCAAGGTTTTTGAAATAACTCCTCTGTCATAGAAATGAAGTAATTCAGGCTCTCATTCAATGTGAGTGAAGATAGTGTAGTTGTTTCCTGAATAATTTCTGAGACATACAGATGGCTAACAAACACATGAAAAGATGCTCAACATCACTCATTATCAGAGAAATGCAAATCAAAACCACAATGAGGTACCATTACACGCCAGTCAGGACGGCTGCTATCCAAAAGTCTACAAGCAATAAATGCTGGAGAGTGTGTGGAGAAAAGGGAACTCTCTTACACTGTTGGTGGGAATGCAAACTAGTACAGTCACTATGGAGAACAGTGTGGAGATTTCTTAAAAAACTGGAAATAGAACTGCCGTATGACCCAGCAATCCCACTCCTAGGCATACACACCGAGGAAACCAGAACTGAAAGAGACACGTGTACCCCAATGTTCATCACAGCACTGTTTATAATAGCCAGGACATGGAAGCAACCTAGATGCCCATCAGCAGACAAATGGATAAGAAAGCTATGGTACATATACACAATGGAATATTACCCAGCCATTAAAAAGAATACATTTGAACCAGTTCTAATAAGATGGATGAAACTGGAGCCCATCATACAGAGTGAAGTAAGCCAGAAAGATAAACACCAATACAGTATACAAACGCATATATATGGAATTTAGAAAGATGGTAACGATAACCCTATACGCAAGACAGAAAAAGAGACACAGATGTATAGAACACACTTTTGGACTCTATGGGAGAAGGCGAGGGTGGGATGATCTGAGAGAATAGCATTGAAACATGTATATTATCAAGTGTGACACAGATCGCCAGTCCAGGTTGAATGCCTGAGACAAGTGCTCAGGGCTGGTGCACTGGGATAACCCAGAGGGATGGGATGGGGAGGGAGGTGGGAGGGGGTTCAGGATGGGGAACACATGTAAATCCATGGCTGATTCATATCAATGTATGGCAAAAACCACTACAATAGTGTAAAGTAATTAGCCTCCAACTAATACAAATAAATGAAAAAAAAATCTCTGAGGTCTCAGTAAGTGCTTACAAATTTTAATAGCCGTTTGCAATTTCCCACTATGAATTATTGAGACAGTGATTAGTCAGAGTAATCCTAAAATGTAGATAGTATCATGTCATTCTCTTGTTTAAATTCTTCAGTGGCTCCTCATTTCACTTTGGAAAAAGAAAAAAAAAAAATCTTTAAACTCACAGACCTCAACATTATCTGTCCTGCACCTACCTCTCCAGGATCAGCTGCCTCTGTCATCTCTCATTGTTGTCCTCTTGGGACCTTAAATACATCAAGCTTCTTCCTACCTCAGGACTTTGCATAAATCCTTTCCTCCATGAAATGTTTTTCCTCCCCACCTGGTCTGCCTCCTAACAACTCTTCATCCTTCAGGTCTCATTTTAAGTGTCAGTCTCTCAAAGGTTTCCCATGACCTTGCCTGCCAGTTAAAATTAGCTCCTCCTGTTACAGCTGCTAATAGAATCCTATAAATTCTCTCAGTGATTATTTAATGCCTGTCCCCTCTAAAAAGCTATAAGTTTTAAGAAGGCAAAGACTATGTCTTTTGTTATAGTCTACCTCCAGACCCAAGTAGAAGTAATAGTTGAGTAAGTGACTGAATCTGAATTGCTGTTTCTGGCCTCTCCATGGTGATTTCTGGCCATTGCATTTCATCCTCTAGTCTATTTTGTTAATCTTTCTTAGCCACAGAGCATGAACATCACCTCTCATCTTTGTTTTTCAGTCCCCAAGTCAGTGCTAAAGGAAGGCTGATGCCAGGTTTGCAGGTTTGTTTCTATTTTTAAATATCATGTGTTTATTCAAACTGTTTGCACTGGGCACTATTCTAAGTGTTTTCCTTTCTTGGTGTAGGGAACAAGATGCAGTGTTGGCTGCTCATAGTTCTATAATATGTTGCGCCCTTGATATGGTCCAGATGTTTTGGTCCATATACATGAGGTTATGCTCCTAATGATACAATGCCTGGACTTCAAGTTTAACCCTAATATTTTTGAATTTCAGAGGATGGTGTTAGTAATTGATGACTGTTTTCTTTACTGCATTATGAATACATTGCCCTTTTAAAAGAGGATATTTGACATTGGCACTCCATGACTTCCTTTAATACCATTCAATCTGCATTACTTTTAACAGAAATGCATCAAAAAGTATCTCGCATATGGCCAGTATGCATCTTTACATTTTAGTGCTAATGTGGAATTTTTTTCCTCTTTCCCATTTAAAACAAATATGGTATTGGGCATCACAATCAGAATTTGAAAGCTGGAATATAAAAGTCTGCCCTTGTCATTATCTTGCCCGGAAGCTGGCAATGATTTCTTTACCAAACTCTGGTTTCCTTACCCTCTATGTTCCGGTTGTCTATTTATCAGTTTATATTTGTTATGGGTAGGTACTGCATTCTAGGAAATTACTATGTATATTAAAAACTCAGGAGTATCCATATAGCGTGAAATATCCTGTAATAGATTGTCCCGATTGCTTCAGAGGAAACATTCATGACTCCAGTAACATTTGCATTTCATAGTTGATTGAGTACCTTGTGAATGAATGAGCACTGTCAAGAATACTTCACTCTGTTGATTCCCTCCAATATACTGGCGTTTGAATGTTCATCACCCCTATCAAATCAATTCAGCATTACTAACTTCACTTCTGGGGAATGGATTTTTGTAGCCTTCTTCTCCATAACCTGGCAGAAGAGAAAAGAGAAAGCTCCATGAGGTATGAAAGAGTGCTAGAATTCGTCCATTTTAGAAGTGAATTCAAGTGGCATCAGATGAAACTCAATCACATATGTGTGAGGATATGAAACACTAAGGTGTGGATAACATTCAGACAGAAAATGAGATCGCTATCTGCAAATAAAGTTGTTCTTTTGAACTGCATTATTGGAAAATAATCTTGGAAAGAAGAACTTCTAACACTAGTTATGGCTGTAATCCATTAGAATGATTTCCTAAGAATGGCTTATAAATATCCTCTTAAATATACTTGAATAAGAAGAATTTTTCTCCTGTGTGCTTGAGGTGGCTAAATAAAGCATGGTCTTTCCAGAACTGAGACCAACACAATAGATCATTAATTTTATCCAATTGTTTCCTGAAGTGGCCCCAATTATCTGATTTTTTTCATCTAATATAGTTCATTCACAGAAAGTGGAATGTAAGCAACATTGTATTTCATTGTCTACTAAGAAAGGGAGTTTATTTGATATAATAATATTATTTTGGACCCTTTATATTGAAAGAAAGAATATATATCCTTTTAAACTATAAAGTATCTACATTCAACTGGGTACCTAATTATCATCCCTGAGAACTTTTTTTAAAGAACAAATGTGATGAGGCAATGAGTATATCATTTATTTCATTTTATAGAAATAACACTTGTGTTTTTCTTTGTCATAGTAAGTAAAACATTTCAGAGATCTAAAATGTTAATCCAGTCCCAGCTTTCCTGTTCCACATCCTGACAGAACCCAATGTAATCAGTATCAGGATAACCTCTATCTTCCACATTATTTTCTATGTTTATACAAATAGAGTATGTACACATAATATGAAAATATCCAAGACAATATAAAAAGAAATTAGATCTGTCGTAAAATTACCATAATCAAAAGAATATGATATTGGCTGAGGAACAGACCTGTCACATACACAGCGCTCTATATTCTGTGGGGCTATCACATGTGAGCAGTTAGTGTCAGCCTCCTGCTCAAGTCTCCATTGAGGCTCATTGTCTGTAGTAGTTCTGCCCAATAAAACTTTCTATGATCACAGAAATATTCCATAACCTGTTCTATCCAATGAGGTAGCTACAAGCCACACGTGGCTATTGGGCATTTGAGACATGGCTCGTGAAACTAAGGTACTGAATTTTAAATTGTGCTGCGTTTTAATTAATTGAAATGTAAATGGTCATAAGTGTTTTATAACTAGTGTACTGGACAGCACAGATCTGGAATGTCAGACCCAGACTTCTTATCAAGCATTTAAGATCCTCCATAATTTTATCTCAGACAACCTTAGATCAAGACCTATAGGACCTTAGAATTAAAAACGGAAAGACAGTGGTGCTCCAAATACGGGAAACGAAAGCCTAAAAGTGTGGACTGCAGGACACGTGGGAAAACTGCTCTTACCTCTGCTTTGAATATATCATTACCTTAATTCTTATTGAAAGCACAGCTTCCACTTAAAAATCATTCAGCAAGTTCCCCTTCCTCCTTTTCCAGTTCATGTTTTGATTATTGCAGGCATATTAGTGGGGAGAAAGAGGATGTAAAGGGTGAATGCAGTTTTATAATTAGCCTTTTATGGTTCTTCCCTTGTAGCTCAGTCAGTAAAGAATATGCCTGCAGTGCAGGAGACCCAGGTTCGATCCCTGGGTCGGGAAGATCCCTT
This sequence comes from Cervus elaphus, assembly GCF_910594005.1. Classification (NCBI taxonomy): domain Eukaryota; kingdom Metazoa; phylum Chordata; class Mammalia; order Artiodactyla; family Cervidae; genus Cervus; species Cervus elaphus. The sequence goes on along the minus strand of NC_057825.1, from coordinate 63,823,282 downwards.
GGAGAAGGAAATGTCAACCCACTCCAGTATCCTTGCCTGGAAAATTTCGTGGACAGAAGAGCCTGGTGGGCTACAGTCTATGGGGTCGCAAAAAGTTGGGCATGACTGGGTGACTAACACTTACTTACTTAACCTTTTATGATGCTTGTATTGGGGAATGGATACAGTAGAACTAAGAAGCACACTTTTGACGAGCCAATATTAGGTTTTATTACATTCAGTTGTTTGAGAGATAATTCAATACATACTTCCTTCCAGTTGTTTAGCAGCAGGGCTCTACTGATTAATATATCTGGAAAATATTTTATGGAGTCATTGACATACTAGCAAAGTAATGCTCAAAATTCTCCAAGACAGGTTTCACCAGTACATGAACCGTGAACTTCCAGATGCTCAGGCTGGATTTAGAAAAGGCAGAGAAACCAGAGATCAAATTGCCAACATCCGTTGAATCATAGAAAAAGCAAGAGAGTTCAAGAAAAACATCTATTTTCTGCTTAATTGACTACCCCAAAGCCTTTGTGTGTATCACAACAAACTAGAAAATTCTGAAAGAGATGGCAATACCTGACCTGCCGACTGAGAAATCCTGCAGTTCAAGAAGCAACAGTTGGAACTAGACATGGAACAACAAACTGGTTCCAAATAGGGAAAGGAGTACTTTAAGGTTGTACATTGTCACCCTGCTTATTTAACTTATATTCAGAGTATATGCAAAATGCTGGGCTGGATGAAGCACAGGCTGGAATCAAGATTGCCGGGAGAAATATCAATAACTTCAGATATGCAGATGACACCACCCTGATGGCAGAAAGTGAAGAACTAAAGAGCCTCTTGATGAAAGTGAAAGAGGAGAGTGAAAAAGTTGGCTTAAAACTCAACATTCAGAAAACAAAGATCATGGCATCAGGTCCCATCACTTCATGGCAAATAGATGGGGAAACAGTGGAAACAGTGGCTGACTTTATTTTTCTGGGCTCCAAAATCACTGCAGATGATGATTGCAGCCATGAAATTAAAAGACACTCCTTGGAAGGAAAGTTATGACCAACCTAGGTAGCATATTAAAAAGAAGAGACATTACTTTACCAACAAAGGTTCGTTTAGTCAAGGCTATGGTTTTTCTAGTAGTCATATATGGATGTGAGAGTTGGACTATAAAGAAAGTTGAGCACCGAAGAATTGATGCTTTTGAACTGTGGTGTTGGAGAACCTCTTGAGAGTCCTTTGGACTGCAAGGAGATCCAACCAATCCATCCTAAAGGAGACCGGTCCTGGGTGTTTATTGGAAGGACTGATGTTGAAGCTGAAACTCCAATACTTTGGGCACCTGATGCAAAGAACCTACTCATTTGAAAAGACCCTGATGCTGGGAAAGATTGAGGGCAGGAGGAGAAGGGGACGACAGAGGATGAGATGGTTGGATGGCATCACCGACTCAATGGATATGAGTTTGGGTAATCTCTGGGAGTTGGTGATGGACAGGGAAGCCTGGCGTGCTGCGGTCCATGGGGTCACAAAGAGTCGGACACGACTGAGCGACTGAACTGAACTGAACTGACACACTGACAAATGACATAAAGACATTTTATTTTGTCCTTGTCTTTCATTTATATGGACAGTCAAGAATCATGTCTTTTGGAGAAACAAGTTCGTACTTCGTAATGGTCTTGTATGTGAAGAATGCTAAAAGCATAGCATTTGGTCCAATTGTTTGTCTGATAGCTTTGAGATTCCATTTATCTGAATACTATTATTTTCAAAATTTCTATGTCAGTAACTGCTTAGTGCTCCAGGGGTTGTGCATTTGTGAGTGCAAATGGCCTCCTGATTTTTATAAAACAGAACTAGCTTGTTTGGCAGGCAAAATGTTTGCAGTGAAGTGATCTCCTTTTCTCACATTAAATAACAAAGATTGGACTTTTCTAAATGTCTTGTCTATGCAACATCTTTAACACTTTAATTGATTTGAAATGATCTTGGCCTTGTAAAGTATGCTAGCTAAATGCTGAGGGTTTTCTTTTTTCTTTGAACTAATGCAAGTATTTCTATAGCACCTGGTTCTTTGAAAAGCAGAACCCATGCCATACCTGCAGGCTGGCACACCGCCAAGAGAGGCCTTTTGTTTGTGTGTGTTTGTGGTAAATCATTCATACTCTATGAGATCTATCAAAATAGTGTTGTTTGAAAACCTTGTTTTCCCTACTTTTTTTCTTCTGATGACTCATACTTCATTGCTTTCATGTCTAGATCCTCTTTTCTTTCTTGTTTCTCATCATGTTCATTCAGAAGATGTTCTTTCACTAGTTTCAAAATTTGTATTTCTATATCTGTCAGTTTTCATCTTGAAACATACACACAGCAATATGCTCTGAATTATAAAATTCTGCATTAAATACTAACACTTAAAAACATCCCACATATTCTCAACACAGGCTTACCTGCACTTCTGTTCTCATTTCTATTTAGTACAAATTTATTAGCATTTTAATTTCATTAGCACTTGAAACTATCTGTTAAGAAGATTTTGACTGCGAGAAACATAAAACCAATGCTAAATGGCTTTAATAGTACGGATACTTGATACTTCATGCATGAATATGAAAAGTATGGTGGCCTCAAGGTTAGGTGAGTGAGTAATAATGGTCTCAAGGACTCAGGTTCCTCCCATCTTTCTCTTCACTCATTCTTTCCTTTTTAACAGTTTTATTGAAGCATAACTTACAAACAATACAATTCATGAATTTTAAGTGTACAATTAAATGAATTTTGACAAATGTATTATCATGTAATCACTGCCACAATCAAGAATTCCAAAAAGTTCCACTAGCCCCTCTGTAAACAATCCCATTCCCTCAACCTTGTCCCTGGCAATATCAATGGAATTATATAGTATGTAGTCTTGTGTGTTCTTACCTTAACAAAGCATCATGCTTTTGAGATCCATCCAGGTTGTTGCTTGTATCAATAGTTTGTTCCTTTTTATGCTGAGTGATGGTCCATTGTGTAGGAGATATATTGCATACCATAATTTGTATATGCATTCACTAGATGATGGGAATTTGAATTGTTTCCAGTTGTTGGCTACAAAGTTGTTATAAACATTCACATACAAGTCACTGTGTAGATATAGGTTCATATTTCTCTTGGGAAAATATTTAGGGACATGAATACTGGATCATATACTAATTGTATGTTTAACATTATAAAAAACTGACAGTTTTCCAAAGTAGCTGTACTATTTTGGATCTCTACCAGGAGTATAAGAGAGTTCCAGTTACTCCACATGCACACTAAAGCTTGGTGTCTTAGTGCTTTCTGAAGAGCAAAAGTTTTTAATAATTATGAAGTTAATTTATGAATATCTTTATTTAGGTTTTCAACTTTCCCCCTACCCCCAGGTACATTCTCATTACACAAATTCAAACATTACAAAGATTTATCTGTTCCAAGATAAAATCTTTCTCCCAGGTTTTCTTCCAAAAGTTTTATAGCTTTAACTCTTGTATTTAGATTTAGGTTTATGATCAATTTCAAGTTAATTTTTTCTGTGGCATGTAAGTTAAGTGTTGAGGTTCTTTTCTTTGTCAACAAGGAGTTGTCTGGCCCAAGTGTCAATAGCACCAAGGTTGAAAAACACTGTTTTAGGTCATAGTGAGGACTGGCTAACAATGACTGAATTAGAATGGCACTGAAGTGTTTTGAGCAGAGGAATGATCTAAGCTTTTAAAAAAAGACCATGTGGCTGTTTGTTGTGAAGAGACTGAAGGGGTGGAAGGGTGAGAAATAGGATTGCTTTTAGGATGGTACTGTCAGTCTCCAGCAAAGACATGTGGTTCAGACCAGAAAATGGAAGTAGGGGCAGTAGTAAGTGGTGGATTGTGGGCATATTTTGAAGGTTGAGCTCGCAGGATTTACTGACTGTCATGGGCTAAATGTTTGTGCCCTCCTAAAATTCGCATGTTGAAATATAATTCCCAATGTGATGGTATTTGGAGGTGGAGACTTTTAGGAGGTGACTGAGTCATGAACTCCTCAGCCTCAGAACTGTGGGAAATGCATTCTTGTTGTTTAAAACCACCTAGTCTATGGTATTCTATTATAGCAACAGGAAAGGGCTATTACACCAACACAAGTAGGCACATATAGGTATGGAAGAGAGAAGCCATGTATGAATGACCCCTTAAGAATAATCTGTTGTGCCTGGTGCTGGAGCCTCGGAGTGGATAGAAAGCTGAACAAATTTAGAATGGGAAATTTAATGTCCAAATAAATGTTTGGACAGGAAACAAATAGCATGTTACATATGTATCTTACGGAAATAAGAATGGATGTTACATTAATGAATGAGTATCTTAAAGGGCACAGTTATTCTGCATACAGACTATTGAGTTTCTTTAAAAATGCTTTTATATCTGCAACGTGAAGTTTTTTTAAGAAGTGTCTTCTCATGCCATTTTTAATTTGGTGACATTTTGATAGGTGTAGGAAGTCCTAAAACTCTACTCCATCAAAGTCATTAAAGGATCTTGACTTTCCTTTCAGTATTTGCATCCCAAGCAATTACTGACTTCCTACAGAAGATGTTGATGTATTGTTTAATAATTGCTTTCTGAACATTTGTTTTGCCTACCTTAAATTTTATATTTAGGAGGAAAAGAGGATGACAGAGGATGAGATGGTTGGATGACATCACCAACTTGATGGACATGAGTTTGAGCAAACTCTGGGTGTTGGTGATGGACAAGGGGAAGCCTGGCCTGCTGCAGTCCATGGGGTCGCAGAGTCGGACATGACTGAGAGACTGAACTGAACTAACTGAAAATATTATAAGCTCTGCTGCTGCTGCTGCTGCTAAGTCACTTCAGTTGTGTCTGACTCTGTGCGACCCCATAGATAGGCAGCAGCCCACCAGGCTCCGCCATCCCTGGGATTCTCCAGGAAAGAACACTGGAGTGGGTTGCCATTTCCTTCTCCAATGCATGAAAGTGAAAAGTGAAAGTGAAGTCGCTCAGTCGTGTCCGACTCTTCGTGACCCCATGGACTGCAGCCTACCAGACTCTTCCGTCCATGTGATTTTCCAGGAAAGAGTACTGCAATGAGTTGCCATTGCCTTCTCCATTATAAGCTATGAGTCCTTATTATATATTAGAAAACAGCTTATTTTTCCTTCTTACTTAATTATCACCTAAATCTTATAACCAATAACCTGACAAAGATCCTTTCCTTGACCAAACTCTACTTAGGCTCACCTGAACTCTTTCCCAAATAGGCGTTCACTTTTGGACTTATAAGTTTTCTCCATACTGTCCAATATCAGTAAGCATCTCCCAGTGCTAAGTTTAGCCAGCATCTCCCAATCCTTCATTGGAGGATACAGTCCCTCAGCTTCTACCATCCCACAGGTGATGTCTGATTACCCTGACCTGCCTTCTGCAAGAATTCTGTTAGCACTATGTAGCAAGTACTCTCTTTATCCCCTGATAATTCCTCTTAGTAAATATCATAGCATCCGGCCCCATTACTGCATGGCAAATAGAATGGGAAAAGGTGGACGTAGTGACAGATTCCCTCTTCTTGGGCTCCAAAATTACTGTGGACAGTGACTGCAGCCATGAAATCAGATGATTGCTTCTTGGCAGGAAAGTGATGGCAAACATAGTGTGTTGTAAAGCAGAGACATTAATTTGCAGACAAAGGTTCATACAGTCAAGGCTGTGGTCCTCCCAGTGGTCACGTACGGTTGTGAGAGCCGGACACCATAAAGAGGACAGAATTCCAAAGAATTGATGCCTTCCAACTGTGGTACTGGAGAAGACTCCTGAAAATACCTTGGACAGCAACGAGATCAAATTAGTCGGTGTTAAGGGAGATTAACCCTGACTATTCACTGGAAGGACTGACCCTGAAGCTGAAGCTCCAGTATTTTGGTCATCAGATGCGAACAGACTTATTGGAAAAGTCCCTGATGCTAGGAAAGATTGAGGGTAGAAAGAGAAGAGGGCGACAGAGGAGGAGATGGCTGGAGGGTATCACCAATGCAATGAACATGAACTTGGGCAAACTCCAGGAGATGGTGAGGGACAGTGAGGCCTGGCATGCTGCAGTCCATGGGGTCGCAAAGAGTGGGACTGGACTGGGCGACTGAACAACTCTTTGCCCTGATATTTCCTCTTAGTAGTTTTCTATCCACTGACCCCCACCTGTTCCTTGGCCATAAATTCCCACTTTTGTTTTCTGTCCATAATTAGAATGGAGCATAGCTCTTTCTATTTCAAGAGTTCTTTTTTCAAACTTTTTAACTTCTTATTTTGTATGGGGGTATAGACAATTAACAAAGTTGTGGTAGTTTCAGGTGAACACCGAAAGGACTCAGCGATACATACACATGTATCCATTCTCAATGTTACGACGCTCTGTGCCAGCCTGGATGGGGGCGGAGAATGGTTACATTCTATTGCAAGAGTTTTGAATAAAGTCTTATCGTTTAAAAAAAATGCCAGAATATTTTTTTTAATTTAATAAATTTTATTAACCTAAATAGGGTTATTTCCACTTCACGGACAAAAAAAAATTAGACCATGTTTTTGAAGTTTTAAAGTAATTACGGTTGCCCCCGGGCCTGGGCCGGGACTAGGCTCCTCGGAACCCGGGCCAGCGTCTCCGCCCTGGCTAAGCGATGCGGTAACAGGGGCAGAAAGTTTGCTAGGCCCCTACCGAGGGCCGAGCCGGCTCCGGGCCCGCCTCCCCGCGGGATTGGAGGCCCGCCGCCCCGCCCGGCCTCGCGAGGCCCAAGGGAGCCTTCCCTCGTCCTGGGTGCCGGGAGTCGCGGCGAGACCCCGCACTTCCGCGTCCCGCCTGCCCCGCCCGCGCGGCGCCCCACGCCTGGAAGGAGCTGCCGTCGGAGTGAGACGCCGGGCCCGGGAGGGTTCCCTGCTTCCGCGGTGGGTTCTGACTATTTTAAAACTCAGCGCGAAATCCTGGCGCCCCTTCCCCACGCGTTTGCCCAAAACGCGGGGCGGGGGAGTTAGGCGGGAAAGGGGATTGGCTTTCTTTTACCACCGCCTACAGGGGCTCGAGGTAGGAAGTGAGAGTCCGGACGCCGGCGGGCTTCCGGTGGTTCGGGCCGGCCCTGGGCGTGGCGAGAAGTGGGGAGTTGGGTGGGTGGGAAGCTAAGGGGCTGTCTTGGACGGCCGCGTTGACCCGCCCCTGTCCCCGCCGTCACGGTCCGTCTCCGAGGCCGCCCCAAGCCCGGTCCCGGCTCGGGTTCAGGCCTCTGGGTACCGGGTTGTCTTCGGAAACTCGTGTTAAGCACTTTTCTTTTTTTTTTTATTTTATTTTATTTTATTTTTTTTTTTTTTCCAGTGGGTTTTGTCATACATTGATATGAATCAGCCATGGATTTACATGTATTCCCAATCCCGATCCCCCCTCCCACCTCCCTCTCCACCCGATTCCTCTGGGTCTTCCCAGTGCACCAGGCCGGAGCACTTGTCTCATGCATCCCACCTGGGCTGGTGATCTGTTTCACCATAGATAGTATACATGCTGTTCTTTTGAAATATCCCACCCTCACATTCTCCCACAAAGTTCAAAAGTCTGTTCTGTATTTCTGTGTCTCTTTTTCTGTTTTGCATATAGGGTTATCGTTATCACCTTTCTAAATTCCATATATATGTGTTAGTATGCTGTAATGTTCTTTATCTTTCTGGCTTACTTCACTCTGTATAAGGGGCTCCAGCTTCATCCATCTCATTAGGACTGGTTCAAATGAATTCTTTTTAATGGCTGAATAATATTCCATGGTGTATATGTACCACAGCTTCCTTATCCATTCATCTGCTGATGGGCATCTAGGTTGCTTCCATGTCCTGGCTATTATAAACAGTGCTGCAATGAACATTGGGGTGCACGTGTCTCTTTCAGATCTGGTTTCCTCAGTGTGTATGCCCAGAAGTGGGATTGCTGGGTCATATGGCAGTTCTATTTCCAGTTTTTTAAGAAATCTCCACACTGTTTTCCATAGCGGCTGTACTAGTTTGCATTCCCACCAACAGTGTAAGAGGGTTCCCTTTTCTCCACACCCTCTCCAGCATTTATTGCTTGTAGACTTTTGGATAGCAGCCATCCTGACTGGCGTGTAATGGTACCTCATTGTGGTTTTGATTTGCATTTCTCTAATAATGAGTGATGTTGAGCATCTTTTCATGTGTTTGTTAGCCATCTGTATGTCTTCTTTGGAGAAATGTCTGTTTAGTTCTTTGGCCCATTTTTTGATTGGGTCATTTATTTTTCTGGAATTGAGCTGCAGGAGTTGCTTGTATATTTTTGAGATTAATCCTTTGTCTGTTGCTTCATTTGCTATTATTTTCTCCCAATCTGAGGGCTGTCTTTTCACCTTGCTTATAGTTTCCTTTGTAGTGCAAAAGCTTTTAAGTTTTATTAGGTCCCATTTGTTTAGTTTTGCTTTTATTTCCAATATTCTGGGAGGTGGGTCATAGAGGATCAGATGGAGAAACATACCGTGTTCATGGATTGGAAGAATCAATATTGTCAAAATGGCTATTCTACCCAAAGCAGTCTATAGATTCAATGCAATCCCTATCAAGCTACCAACGGTATTTTTCACAGAACTAGACCAAAGAATTTCACAATTTGTATGGAAATACAAAAAACCTCGAATAGCCAAAATAATCTTGAGAAAGAAGAATGGAACTGGAGGAATCAACCTGCCTGACTTCAGACTCTACTACAAAGCCACAGTCATCAAGACAGTATGGTACTGGCACAAAGACAGAACTATAGATCAATGGAACAGAATAGAAAGCCCAGAGATAAATCCACGAACCTATGGACACCTTATCTTTGACAAAGGAGGCAAGGATATACAATGGAAAAAAGACAACCTCTTTAACAAGTGGTGCTGGGAAAACTGGTCAACCACTTGTAAAAGAATGAAACTAGAACACTTTCTAACACCATACACAAAAATAAACTCAAAATGGATTAAAGATCTAAATGTAAGACCAGAAACTATAAAACTCCTAGAGGAGAACATAGGCAAAACACTCTCCGACAAAAATCACAGCAAGATCCTCTGTGTTAAGCACTTTTCATCCTAGCGGGAAGGGCCCTGAAGCAGCAGGGACAAGCTTGTCCGGGACTGGCCTTGAGAGGAGGTTGGCGCTTCCTCCCGTGCCTTGAACTCTGGATCCATGCCGTGGGTGTTCACTGTATAGACAGTCACCTTTCAGGCTTCCAGTTCTGGTGCCACGGACTTGCCCCAAACGGTTTTTATCTTCTTCATACTGATGGAGAATGTATGCCCTGCTGAAAAGTTGTTATCACAAGACTTAAGGTTTTAAATCAGCAGATAAGTGTTGGATACCAGTATTTAAACAAGATTCTGGTCAGTATATAGAAAGTGAAAGTGTCAGTCTTTGAATCGTGTGACTTTGCAACTCCATGGTCTGTAGCCCACCAGGCTATCCTGTCCATGGGGCAAGAATATTGGAGTGGGTTTCCGTTCCCTTCTCCAGGGGATCTTCCTGACCCTGGGATCCAACCCAGGTCTCCTGCATTGGAGGCAGATTCTTTAATTGTCTGAGCCCCCAGTATAAAGTCCTGGTCAGAACTTTTCCTTCTTTGGGGCACTGTTCATATGATTTCCCAGCTTCCTTTGTGTTCGAGTTAGGAGGACGAGTGAATATTGCTCTACCCGGGTGTTACTGCTGAGTAAGATAGGGCATTGGGATATGTAGGGGGAAAGCCTACTGAAAGGAACAGAAACCTTGTTCAGAAGATGGATAGATTATACAACGAAGACTACTTTCATTTCGAAGGCCTAAAAAAAGGTTTAAAAAAAATTCTTTGAAACTACTTAGAGGATTGCCGTTATTGGAGAAGGAAATGGCATCCCACTCCAGTGCACTTGCCTGGAGAATCCCAGGGATGGGGGAACCTGTGGGCTGTTGTCTATGGGGTTGCACAGAGTCCGACATGACTGAAGCGACTTAGCAGCAGCAGCAGAGGATTGCCGTTACTTTCACACTTGTTTCAGGCTTATATGCTGTGTGTGCATTTTGTTTCTCCCTAAGAAATTTTCTAGTCCTTCCCAAAAATCTCTAGTAAGATTCACTAACCTATGTACAATTACAGTTAATTGGTTAAAGTTGTGTGGCTATCCTGTGGCGTCTCTACACTGTTGTTGGTAGTGCTGCATAAATTTCTAAGGCAGGACAGTTTTCACTTTGGTGATAATGGGGAAGAGACAGGGTAGAGAGAAGTAGAAAGAAGTTGAAACAGTAGTGTGGTAGTCTCACAACTAACTGCACAGTGGCCTAGTGCTCTGCTTAGTTACACATCCATGAAAATGGGCTCAATAAAGGACAGAAATGATATGGACCTAACAGAAGCAGAAGATATTAAGAAGATGTGGCAAGAATACACAGAAGAACTGGACAAAAAAGATCTTCACGACCCAGATAATCACAATGGTGTGATCAGTCACCTAGAGCCAGACATCCTGGAATGTGAAGCCAAGTGGGCCTTAGAAAGCATCACTACAAACAAAGCTAGTGGAGTTGATAGAATTCCAGTTGAGCTATTTCAAATCCTGAAAGATGATGCTGTGCAAGTGCTGCTGTCAATATGCCAGCAAATTTGGAAAACTCAGCAGTGGCCACAGGACTAGAAAAGGTCGGTTTTCATTCCACTCCCTAAGAAAGGCAATTCCAAGGAATGCTCAAACTACCACACAGTTGCACTCATCTCACACGCTAGTAAGGTAATGCTCAAAATTTTCCAAGCCAGGCTTCAGCAATACATGAACCGTGAACTTCCAGATGTTCAAGCTGGTTTTAGAAAAGGCAGAGGAACCAGAGATCAAATTGCCAATATCCGCTGGATCATCAAAAAAGCAAGAGAGTTCCAGAAAACATCCATTTCTGCTTTATTGATTACGCCAAAGCCTTTGACTGTGTGGATCACAATAAACTGTGGAAAATTCTGAAAGAGAAGGGAATATCAGACCACCTGACCTGCCTCTTGAGAAACCTGTATGCAGGTCAGGAAGCAACAGTTAGAACTGGACATGGAACAACAGACTGGTTCCAAATAGAAAAGGAGTACGTCAAGGCTGCATATTGTCACCCTGCTTATTTAACTTCTATGCAGAGTACATCATGAGAAATGCTAGGCTGGAGGAAGCACAAACTGGAATCAAGATGGCCGGGAGAAATATCAATAACTTCATATATGTAGATGACACTACCCTTATGGCAGAAAGTGAAGAGGAACTAAAAAGCCTCTTGATGAAGGTGAAGGAGGAGAGTGAAAAAGTTGGCTTAAAGCTTAACATTCAGAAAACTAAGATCATGGCATCTGGTCCCATCACCTCATGGGAAATAGTTGGGAGACAGTGGAAACAGTGTCAGACTTTATTTTTTTGGGCTCCAAAATCACTGCAGGTGGTGACTGCAGCCATGCAATTAAAAGACACTTGCTCCTTGGAAGGAAAGTTATGACCAACCTAGATAGCATATTAAAAAGCAGAGACATTACTTTGCCAACAAAGGTCTGTCTGGTCAAGGCTATGGTTTTTCCAGTGGTCATGTATGGATGTGAGAGTTGGACTATAAAGAAAGCTGAGCGCCGAAAAACTGATGCTTTTGAACTGTGGTGTTGGAGAAGATTCTTTGAGAGTCCCTTGGACTGCAAGGAGATCCAGCCAGTCCATCCTGAAGGAGATACGTCCTGGGTGTTCATTGGAAGGACTGATGCTGAAGCTGAAACCCTGATACTTTGGCCACCTCATGCGAAGAGTTGACTCGTTGGAAAAGACCCTGATGCTGGGAGGGATTGGGGGCAGGAGGAGAAGGGGATGACAGAGGATGAGATGGCTGGATGGCATCACTGATTCAATAGGCATGAGTCTGAGTAAACTGGGAGTTTGTGATGGACAGGGAGGCCTGGCGTGCTGCGATTCCTGGGGTCACAAAGAGTCGGTCATGACTGAGCGACTGAACTGAACTGAGTAGGTGTTTTGACCCCCTAACTGAATTTTGGAAATGTTAAGTGAGGTTCAGCAGGCTTTGTTTTTTTTAGTATCAGTGTCTCTTCGATTTCAATATTGTAATCTTGGTGAATCTCCAGTTTGAATATAATATGTGGGCTTTCCCAATCCCAGTTGACTTTAGAATCCTAATTTCTGGGAAGGTGCCCCATAGAAGACATTTTGAGAAATGTATTTAAGTGGAGTTTTCTTTGTTGTTTTTATTTTTAATTACAGCCTCACCCCTTCTGTCAACAGAAGTGATGCCACCAAGAAGAAAAGAAAAATACAAGCTTCCTATTCCACTTCCAGAAGGCACAGTCCTGGATGACATGGAAGGAAAACAATGGGTGCTGGGCAAGCTGATTGGCTCTGGAGGATTTGGCTTGATATATTTAGGTAAAGTATAAATCACCAGATACTCTTATGTATGTGACTGTGATGACTTAATATTTTGAAAATTGAAATCAAATAGAATTCATAAATGTAAGTAATATGAAGATAGTTAGTGTTTAGTAGAAGGTCTATGCTAGGTTCAAGATATGACTGACCCTAGTCCCTTCTTGTCCATGTCTTTCTAAATGACTCTTAGAAAGTCTTTCCAGAGCACAGTTACACAGTCTGCCAGACAAATGGTTAATGTTCTGTTTTGAGACTGTTTTCTTGGAAACATTGGTTTTTATGACTCAAGAGAACACAACTCTATGATTATGAACATTTCCCATTTGTGAATCTTAATCATTAATGTTGAAGTAGTGTAAGGTTCTGGTCATTTCTTCACTAGGTCTCACTAGAGAACTGGGCCTTAATACCCAAGGCTATCTATTGCGTAGAATTAATTAACTTCTCTCTTGTACATCTAGATTGGTACTATTATGTGCTATCTTTAGGATAATTAACAGATACTTAAACATAGTTTCTGTGTTTTTTGGTACAAGTAAGGAACCTAAGTTGAGTGTGTTTTTACACTATATTAAAAAATTTTAAATTACATTGACTTTAAAAGGATTGTTCAGGGCTACCTTTTATCTATAGTTTTAAGGATCAAGGGATATCCATTACAAGATGAGATTTAATGAATAAGATAAATATTAGTGATTAAAAAAAATCCTCTCAAGGAGAAATTCTAAATATATTGACTTATTACATCTGTGTCTGGAGGCGTTTAAGAAGTTGGTAAAAAAGCCTTCCATGGAAGAATCTTGGGTTCCTTATTAAACATTTTAGAGTAAAGGGGAAGAAAGACATTCCCTCTGCCCTCCTAAGTTTAATAGCTGGGTTTATGCAATGAACTGATAGCAGGAAGATTAACAGGAGATAAGGTATACAAATACATTAATTTTTTGATGTTATGTGCACAGTAATATTACAGGTGGAAAAATAGTTGAATAAATATCCTAAAGCATGGTAAAATTTGAGAGCTTACATACTATCTTAATAAGGGAAGAGAAGGGACTAGGCCACTTTAGGGACAGTACATGATTTTTCGGAGAGATTACTAGGCCTGTAGAAGAGTAGATGGGGGCTGTGATAGTCTGTAACAAAGTTTGGGAGTGATGTCAATATCTAATCTCTTCTGTGATGACTCAGTCTTTCCTGGTTAATGAAGCTCTCCTAGATGTCTTTAAAACAGTAGAGTTGTGTGTGTGTTTTTTTGGGGGGAGGGGTGCTCTGTCTTTAGCCAGATAAAGGGAGTTCAGAGAAAGCCTTTCCCTGCATTTGCTGTTTTTCAAGTGCATTCAGTGCAAAATAATCCTGTTGCCAAACAGGCACCAAACAGGTGGCAGAATATGCCACCCTTCTCACGCAAATGTGTTTCATGGATCTTGAAGGATTAAGCTCCTCTTCTGATGAAGTTGAGATTGTAGTATCGAATAAATGGGTGAAATACAGTGAATAAATAACTTCTTATTAATCACCTAAGTGTCTAATCTAGTTGGGAAGATAAGACCAACACAAAAGTGTAGTGTGGGTTAGATAAAGAACAACTTCCCTATTTAAAGGGTTTGAACTTGCTTGAAAAATGTTAAGTACTAGATTTAGTGACACAAGCGGCACTGTTTAACAGAAATGTAATGCAAGCCACATATGGACTATAAAATTGTCAAGGAGCCACATTAAAAAAAAGCAGGTGAAATTTATTTAAATAATATGTATTATTTAATGTGATGTATCTAAAATACAATTCCAATACATTATTGATATTAAAAAAGGGAAATATTTCACTTCTTTAGTTAAATGGGACTAGACCAGGATATGTCTAGCCCCATTTCAGGGACTCAGTAACTACCTATAGGTAGTGGCTACCATGTTGAATGTTGTAGATAAAGACCCTGAGAGGACTTGGAGTCTACAGAGAGTATATTCTTTGAAGAGTAATTGTTAGTTGAAACTCTGAATTGATGAATTCTCTTGTATAGATGAGTGTTAAGATCTCTGGTATATTGTCTTGACTCAAGGTCAGAGAAATGGAGTGGAATAAGTTATTTCTGATGTGGCTGAACTGTAGCCTTGGATTGCACAGCTTGTCAGTTATTCTAATGTTTGAATTATTTTGAGTAATTTCAAAGAACTACAGAAAAGTATTGATTGTGCTAGTCTTATTTCTTTTCTCTTTTTAATTGTAAATATTATATGTGTTAATATGTATTTAAATTTAAGACCATGTTTAAAGTTGAACTATGTGTGTGTATGCATACATATATGTGTACACATGCTACTTGTGTGGTTCCTGTTGTGAAAAAGGAATTTAGGCATGTGGAATTAGGAATTTAGGCTTAGTCATGTGATTTATTTGCCCCTATTCAAATATAGGAGAAAACCTTGCTTCTTTCAATCTAAGTACTGCACATATTTTTTACTTAATTTTTCTCAATAATATTTAGTTTGCAACAATTTTCAAGATTTCATAGTTATGAAGTACCCCCTACTATCTGAATTGAAGAACCTGGATCCTGGATATATGAGCAAATGCATATGACTGGGATAAGATTTTAAGGAAATGTTTAGCTATTTTGAGGAAAAGTTGTGTGTTGCAAATGTTGTTACTGTTCTATCAAAAGTGGCACTCATAAATTATGATCTCAGCTCCTCAGTGAGATGCTGTCAGCAATAGCTTTGTTAAAATTAGTTTTTACGTATATTTTTCAAGCTGAGAAAATCCATATGAAATTATATCATGTTTTTGCATTTTAGCATGGTTCTCATCATTTCCTGTATAAAGGAAGTAGCCAGCCAGTTCAGGTTTCCCTAATACCTTTGTGACAGCTACATTGTTAAGCATTATGTTTTCTAGATACACTTTCAGCAGATACTTCATCAGCATTGTCACTTAAGGCTGAGAAGAGACTAACCGCCCTGACTGACTCATATGTGCATGTACAACTGTCCTGTAGTTTTGAGATCAATAGCCAAAGACTTTCAGTAGTCAGCAAGAAGTAAAGGGGAAGGGGCAGAGATGTTTTGTATTTACTCTCAACTTGGAGAAATAATGTTCCTGTAGCAGTAACAGAAATAGTAATAAGAGGAAAAAGAAAGTCTGAACATAAAACAAAGTTCTTCCTTTGCATTTGAAAAGAGAGGAGGGGAAAAGGAAGAAAGGAAACTGTTTCGGGGAGTGGGAAAGCTTGCAGTAACCTCAGGATCAAAAAAGTGAAAAAAAAAATTCTAAAACTTCAGGAGACAGAACTAAGAGTTTGAATTTTACTTTAGTGCTAGGAATAACAGAACCAAGCAAACTGGAGAATTTCATAAATCACAGCTTTAAGGTTTTGAGCTGAGCCTTTTGCGAAATGAGTAACTTTCATCTATTCAGGAATCTTTGTTTCTGTTCTCTAGGATTGAGGTAATAATACTTGCAATGATTAAGGTAATACTTTTAAAGAACTTGGAACTTGATAAGCAATTCACTGTAATTGATTTATTTATTTAGAACTTCCCATTCTCAGTGATAGCTGAACTCTAAATTTGGTGTCTGGTGCTCAGATTAGCATGGTGACTAAGACATGTATGGGAGGGTTTTTCCATTTGTCCTCCCAGGGACTGTGATGGGCTTAGCTACTAAATATGGTGAAACTGAGAAACAGAGAATGTCAGTGGAAGTCTATGGCATTTTACTTGCCAAAGTGTATGTTTTTCCCATTTCAATTTACAGTAGTAGCCATGATGACATAGTGAAAATTCTCACATAAACTGTATCTTATGTTTCAGATATGAAAGGTACTATGTTTCAGAATTAATAAAAAATCTAGAAAAACAGAATTATAGATAATAAACTTTAGCCAAATTACTTTAAAGTCTTCTTAGACAGCTTTCCCAGGTGGCTCAATGGTAAAGAATCTGCCTACCAATGCAGGAGAGGTGGGTTTGACCCCTGGTTTGGGAAGATCCCCTGGAGGAGGAAGTAACAAATGATAGAATGCTTTATCTGTAGAAGTTTTATTTTTTAGAATTTGAGCATAGCCATGACCATTTAGCATCTTTGGAATATTAAGCACAGGCTATATGTTTACCAGTTATTTGCCTCAGAGATTGAGACTGAAGTTGGGCTACTAAACCCACACAAGCCAGTTTTCTTTTTTCCCCCACATAATTATAGATGTCACCCTTAACTCCAGCCTGTTATCTTAAATATAACACTCTTAGTCATAAAAACTTGAGACAAATTAACTATAAAATCTATATATGCTTTTATTGACAGTAAATCAAGAGCATTATATTTTATAAATAATGTTATTATAACTAAGATTAATTCTTGAAGCATTAAGACCAATCATTTATTCATGGATAAATGTTTAGAGTTCAGGTGACTGCCATACATTTCTTGGGTAATCCTCTCAGATTAGCTCAATTTTGTTCTTTAGAAACAGAAGAAATCTTTGTTGGGCAGGGCAGAGAGAAGATAGAGTAACTGGGAGTTGTAGATATTGTCAAAGTTTAACTCAATTATCGATGAAGAAATAGACCTTTATCTAAATAGAAAAAAATTTTTATGTGTGGTTTTTATTTATTGTATTGTTTGGTGGCTCAGTGGTAAAGAATCTGCCTTCCAGTGTGGGAGATGCTGGTTTGATCCCTGGGTGGGGAAGATCCCCTGGAGAGGGAAATGGCAGCCCACTCCAGTGTTCTTGGCTAAGAGATCCCATGGACAGAGGAGCCTAGCAGGCTACACAGTCCAGAGGGGTCACAAAGAGTCAGACATGACTTAGTGACTGAACGAGAACAACTTTCTAGTCAGCTAGAATGGATTGGTTTTTAAGGTATGAAGAGTAATGTTCTGAAGAGCCTAATGATAATGCTAGCAACAAAATAAAGTTACTAAAACATGTATTGCTTCATAATATATTGCTGTGTTAGATGTTATTTTGGCAGTGTTTTATAGAGAAGACTTTGAGATAAGCAGTTAATCTGACCTAACACAATGCAACATTGTGGCCCCACCACCATGCTGCTGCTGCTACTGCTAAGTCGCTTCAGTCATGTCCGACTCTGCTCGACCCCATAGATGGAAGCCCACCAGGCTCCACCATCCCTGGGATTCTCCAGGAAAGAACACTGGAGTGGGTTGTCATTTCCTTCTCCAATGCATGAAAGTGAAAAGTGAAAGTGAAGTCACTCAGTTGTGTCCCAACTATTAGCGACCCCATGGACCGCAGTCTACCAGGCTCCTCCGTCTATGGGATTTTCCAGGCAAGAGTACTGGAGTGGGGTGCCATTGCCTTCTCCTCCCACCAGAATAGTTACTAGGAAATTTTGCGGATGATACCCTGGGGGTGAGAAGAAGGAAATAAACATGAAATAAGGATAACTTGTTCTAGAAACTGTCATATATAAGATAAATTAGTTCCAAGCTGAAGGTTTAAAATGTAATAGTTGGTATAATCCGGAGAAGGCAACGGCACCCCACTCCAGTACTCTTGCCTGGAAAATCCCATGGATGGAGGAGCCTGGTAGGCTGCAGTCCATGGGGTTGTGAAGAGTCGGACATGACTGAGCGACTTCACTTTCACTTTTCACTTTCATGCATCGGAGAAGGAAATGGCAACCCACTCCAGTGTTCTTGCCTGGAGAATCCCAGGGACGGGGGAGCCTGGTAGGCTGTCGTCTATGAGGTCACACAGAGTCGGACATGACTGAAGTGACTTAGCAGCAGCAGCAGTTGGTATAATCTCAACAGATGAAGAGATTGCTTGGGATTTTGTGAATTTAATAAACGTGTTGTACCTTTCATAAGAATTTAAAGTTCCTAGAAGTTTTATTTTAATTTTGTATGTGCTGGCCATTGGCTGTTAATTTTGAATTTTAAAAGCACAGTGTTCATTTACTTACCAGCTAAGAAATCTAAATACCTGCAAAAGTTTGGATTCTTTGTATAAAAAGGAAGCATCCTCCTAAGGTTTGCTTAGTCTTTGCTTGTCTTTTTTGTTTTTGTAAGTATCCGATCTTTTAAACATATTTTATATTATGGGTCTTCATGTTCAGCATTCTACTGTCAAACTCTTTTGCCTTAAGGGAAGATTTACAAACTGCTCTGTTCTTCAATAATTTGTGCGTTATGCCTCTTCCACTGCACCTGTTACTATCTTACAATGGTTTCAGTGGTCAAGGTTTTTAAATTTGAAGCCTATCACTATAGGGAAGTTTCTTCTTCATGAAATGAGTTCACCTCTATTGCCACACAGTAAAAAAAAACAAAACAAAACTCAACTTTCAGGAGCGTCTAGCTTCCTTATGAAATATGAATGGAGTTTAGCTTCTGAAGTGTTTTAGGCTTTTTTTTCTTTAGGTATGGAAGAAGAGTAGGAAGTAGTCTTCTTTTAAGAAACAGGAATATCTATGTTTATAGAATAAATGAGAAGAAAATTAAGAAACTCTAAAGCTCTAAATAGGAGTATTCACTAGAAATTAGCTATTTGGATGATGAAAATTTGTTCACCCTCCTCACTTAACAATGATTCAAAAATGTTCATGGACCTTATACTGCTTACATACTTGATTTTGCAATTCGTGCATCTTCAGAATGTTTGTCCCTTATAACTCTATTACATGAACTGAGTACATTATGCAGTTTTCTACTTGAAAGGGCATTTTAAGAGGAAGGACATAAAACTCAGCAATTATTTCAAGAAAATTTTTGAAGATTTCCATTGTTTCTTTTAAAAGGGAAAAAGAAAGTCATCCTGACTTCATTTAGTCAGGAAGACTTTCCTTTAACATCTCCAATCAAGTAATACTTGAAGGAAAAGATTCATAGAAAGATATCCATTGAAGGCCAGAAACATCTACAGATGCAGTGTGATCCTAGGCAATGAGGCATGTGGCCCTTCATTGGCATTATATGATAACAGGAGGATCTTCTGGCAGAAGAGCTGACTTTTGCTGCGTTCTGCATGCTGCCCCTCCAAGCCCATCTTTGATTGGCACCTATGCCCTATTGAAACTGGCATCACACCTTCTGAATGGGCACAGTGCCAGCCAAGCAGATGGGTATGGGCAAAAGCATGCCAGAAACCCAGTATGTGCATCAAGTTTAAGTATCAGGGGCCCAAACTCCCATCCAGGGATATAAAAACTGCAGTCTGTTGAGAGCTTTTTGTGCTTAAGGTTAAAGGACATGCCATTTCTACTCCAGCTTAGAGGTTGATTAATTTTGAAAGTCAAACAGGAGCTCCTGTGGCAGTGTCAAGCAAAATTCTATCTTTGGTGAATGAGAATTACTACTTCATGTAGGGAAGAGAAAAGTATTGTAATGAAGTTTCCAATGAGAGTTACTCTCCTGCAAGTGCCTCCAGCACTTAAGCAGCATGCATTCAGTGGAGATGAATATTTCTGTTCTCCAGCAGAGCCAGGTGCATTCAAAGCCAGATCTTCAACCTGCTGCAGTAAAGAACCCTAAATTTAGAAAGGGCAGGTAAAGTTTGGAAGAACTCCTTGGTGGCAGCTCTCACCATGAGCTGATGAGGCTTCACAAAAGTGTATAAAGGAGATGAAGGAAAAACTCCAAATTAAAAACCTTCCGATTATTTTAGTCTGAAACAGAAAGATCTTTAATAAAGGGAAAAGTTTAGTCCTTTCTCTAAATGCAGAATTTTTTTTGAATTTTATATCAATAAAAAGTTAGTTTACCAAAACGTTAGAACCAACTTAATGCATAAGTAACAAAGCTTCCTATTCTAACATTTATTTCATTGCATGTCTATCATGTATATAAACTTCACTTCTTGAATAATGGATTTTGCATAAAATTGAGTTCTAAATATCATATTCCTTATGATCGTCTCACACCAGCTACAGAACTGGGCAAAAATAAAAAAAAAGGGCATCATTTCTTGTGATCACTTTAATCGTATTCTCTAAATGCTCTTAAATTTACAAGAATGCCTATAAGACCAGCTGTGGCCAAGAGAAGCTTTTTGTAATCGCCTTATAGCCATTGCTTTTTCTTTTCCACTGTGTAAACTTTATCTATGGAGCAGATTCCATGAGACCATTGTGAATACTTCAACGTATTCAAAACATATAACTGCCACAAATTAAACTACTAAAACTAAAGCTGGTGCATTGTAACTGCCAAGTAAAGCTGGCACGTCCCTCCGTCAGACTGCGGGAGAGTATGCCATACAGTCCTCAGAAAACACAATTCATCCAGAAGCACTCTTGTCACTTGCTCTGATATTAAACCAGAGAAAGTGACATTAATTAAAGAAGTGACATGAGCCAACAAAAGCAATGAAATTCTAAGCTTTGGCTCATATGCAGACCTTACTCCAACTTGCTTTGCTTAGGTATCGTGGCCATTTAAGAGGAGTATGGCTACTTCCCTTGTCCTCCTCCTCTCATCCTTCCTTTGGAAACATCGTTTTCAGGCAACTAAAATTTCATACCCAGGGTTGCCCTAGCCAGTTGGTACACTGCAGGGTTTCCTAAAATAGTCGTGTGGTGGCATGTGATGCATTTACTGCAGTTGGTGACTGCATGAGATGAACAACTAGGGACAGAGGCGAGTTGGTCTTACAGAAAGGCGAACAGCAGCCGAATTGAGCAGAGTCCATAGGTTCAGTAGACTGAGAGCTAGGGGAGTCTGTTGCTGGGATCACTGGTGGAAACTAATGGTGGCCAATAGGCCTTATGAAAATTCTAACATGCTAACGAGGCAAGCAGGGGAGTAGCCACAACTTTGCTTGCTTGCTCTTTGTTCCTTCCTGTAATATGTTCTTTCGAAGCGCTTATCTTGTTTCTTATGATTGCCATTTGTATACTGTTTACCCTCCACCAGTATTAGATTATAAACTCCTTGTAGGCCTTCTCTCAAGAGTGCTTCAACAAGGCCCAATATATAACAGCTTAAAAAATGATTGGTTAAATTAAAACTAGTCTGTTGGGGAAAAATAATTTTCCCAACAGTTGGCTTATCTGAGATGAAATTTTGTGCTGTTGGTACTGTAATATGTGGCATGTATGTAGGGTTCTGTCTTTTTAGAGTTAGAGGCATTATTTTATTTGTCTTGGGGAGCTTGAGGGGTATAAGTTTCTGTTCATCTTCTTTTCAAGTATGTTTTTTAAATATAAGAAGCCATGTACTTAATCCATAGATTATAGGATTTATTGAGGGAGTCTACTTTGCTAATGCACAGTGCAGAGAGAGTTTAAAAAAATGGACATTATATTAAGATTAAACAGTTTTGTGTTTAGAATGAAACAATTCTACAGAGTAGCCCTTAATTGAAGTAGACTTAACAGCAAGTATAAACTTTTGTGGAGAAAATAGATGGGGTTTAATGTTAAATGGATTGACTTATAGGCATGTAAATGTATTTTTAGAATCTACTTTTCAAAGAATATAAACACAACTTTAATGGAAAATAAATTGTTGGTATTTCTTTTAATCCAAGTGAATGAAAGATTTGATTAAGAGTTTTATACATAGTCAGAAGCTTTTGTTATAGTTTCTGGGCATGGGTGTTTTATATTTGAGATCAGGAATTTTCTGTGTAATTAGTCGAGAGGTTTAATGTACATTTTTAATATCAGACAGACAATGGCTTCAAAGAGACAGCAGTGCTGCAAAGGAGCAAGAAAAGAAGGCCAAAGTTGACACACACAGAGGCAAAACAGTGTAGGAAAAATCAACACGTTTTGCAAAATCAATCATTGAAAATGTGTCAGTGTTCAGGAGACTGTCTTTAATTTGCAATCCAAGTGAAAAAGAGTATTTAAATATGAGAGGCAGTATTATTGAGCCCAGCATGCCTGCTACCACTTGTTTGACTAGCTCAGAATAGAACACTGAAAGGCAAGGGCTCAAAGTTAAATGAACATTTATACATTTTAAAATCAAATGAAAGATTCAGAGTATATTCATGAATTAATTTTTTTTTTCAGAACCCTAAATTTAATCAGCTGGAATTACTTTTAAAGTGCCATTCTATTTAACTTTTGGGAATGATGAATTTGCCTTTTAATAGGAATGCTGTATTTTATCATGAAGATGAAACAAACTGTCTTTTGTTAATTATTCCCCAGAGACACTGGCCATTTTTCTCTCCTATGCTTAGTGTGGAGTAAAGGCAGCTTCCCGCAAATTTATATCAAGCAAGAGCAATCGGAAGCTACAACATGTGTGAAAGAGGCTCATGGAAGGCTTAGCATCCATTGTAGCTGTTCTGAAGGCCACCTAATGAAATTCACAGAGGTGATGTTAACCAAAGCCTCACTGTGGAGGCCGTGAGCACAGGACACAGAGCAGTGAAAAGGAATGAAAGCAAGAATCCCTGGTGAAGACTAGCAGATGAGTCATATGTGTCTGGGGCGTGCTGCCAGGCATAGTTTCTGAAACCTTTTTTAGGAAATCTTCATCCTCATCCACTACCGATAGAATCTTTTACTCAGTGTGTGCCAAGCTCTGTGTTAAATGCTTCATATGGATTATTTCATTTAATTCTCCCAGCAGCTTGACAAGGCAGTTTTGAGGCCTAGGAATGTTAAGTAATTTGTCTAATTGTCTTCCATCTCCATTTGAACTCGGGTCTCTCTGCTCTCCTGGTTGGTGTCTTTTGTCAAAGAACACTGTGAATTTATTACTAGCCAGAGAAAATAGTGACAAATGACATGCCTGTGTGATGCTCATTTCTAAAATAACTGAAATATCTAATTGATGGTATTGGCAGCTAATTTAAGAAATACGTTAGCGCTGGTGCTGGTAATAGTGTCATTTTCGTTCAGATTGACAACTTGAGGTGTAGAGCATTTGTGATATGTTTTTAATATTTTTACAAAATCTGTGAAAGTACATCTGATATTTATAGTAAATCTAATGTTAAGAACAGGAAAAAATACATATACTAAAAATGTACCTAGAACAAACAATATTTTTATGAAAAAAAAAAGTGAGAATAATCAGTCAGTAGTGCATACAAACTGATGGGAAAGATTAGATTTTTCTGCTTTTTAAAAAATAAGTATGTCGAGTTTATGGGGATATTATGCATTTGTTTTGAGGGTAATAAGCAACAAGGAGATCAAAAGAAGCCTCTTTAAATCCCTATGACAGACTTTAATAAGCATCATGTGAAAATAGATATTTTTACAAATATTGAATTGTTTTTGGCATGTCTTTTTTCCACTGAGTAATAATTTAAAGATATACTATTTAGAAAACTAAGTCTTTTAAGAAAATAAAAAAAACCCAAATACTTGGATAAGTGAAATGTTGATAAAGAATATGTTTCTTTATAGAATTTGTTCATATACCAAAATATTTAAAAGAATAATTTTAAAAAATTTATTCGGTCATGATATTACTATACAGTAATAGTTATCATGTACCCATAGATGATTCTATGAAAAAACTATAACATTTCATGTACAGGTAAATCTTTATGTGTTTTTAATAGAGAAGTGATATTTATTAGATAATGCTAGTTTCATGCTTTGATACTTTTTTCTTGTGAGTATATACATAGCAAGGAAAAGAAGGAACAAAGTATAATATTACATTAGAGGGCATGTTATTGAGCACTTTTGGTGATAGAGAGTTATTAATTTCAATTACTGGAGAATGTGAAGAAAAATGCTCTTCATTACATTTCATCATGTTTCTATTAAAAGATTATGTGTTACACTTCTGACATAGATTTCCAGTATCAAATGTGAGTACTGTATTACAGTTGAGGATGAAATATTAGTTATGTAAACCTTCTGTCTTACAAAGTGTTACGAGGATGGTAGAAGGAAAAGTAGTAAAACCCACTGAACAATCCCCACACAATACACTTCAAGACAAATGAAAAGAAAGCCAAACAAAGTTGCATATCTAACAGACAGTTGTTGTATGATGAAAAGGGGAAGAAAAAAAGCTGTAAGACTTCCATCATACCAGAATTTTCATTCTAGCAGAAAACATTTGAACAAGTACAGATGTTCTGAAATTAACTAGTTTAGTGTAAATTGAAAGCGTTATGGAATCTATGTTAAAAATAAGAGGTTTTTGGTTGGGGAAGGACCTTTAAGTTCCTTCTGACCCTGAGAATCTGTGAGATCCTGAAATATAGTGAGAGAGACTAGAACATGGATAAAGGCTTTAAGGAAAGAATTGATCCAGCTGAACAAAGAGTTCTGCTATTAATAAGCAAGCAAAATAAATCTAAGCCACAGAAAAATGATGTAAAGGGATCATCAAGAAGAAAAACGTAATGGTTCTATTATCTGTTTATGTTGTATGTTTTTGAATAATAAGAATATGATATGAAAATGTAAAGACTTGCAAAATAGAGACCATGTGGAATGATATAAGGAAGATTTCCCTTATTTGAAACCTAATTTCATCATGAATATTAGTAAGTGTTTCAAAAAGTGAGAGTAGGGCCAAAACTTTTACATAGTAGCTTTTTAAACTTAAAATACATAATTTCAGGAAGGGAGTTCAATAACTACTTCAGCCCTTAATTCATAAACTGACAATAGAAAGAGAGCTAAGAGAAATATGGTTATCATTCCAGTATTCTATTTGGCCGAACTGAGTTCCTCTTAAGAGAGAAGGAAATATTTGAGGATTTAGGAAATCTGAAATGATTTTATAACAGATTACTAAAGATAAAGTAGACTTGAAAATATGTAAGTGAATAAGACTTCAAGAGATAAATGAATTACAATATTGAGAAAAGATTGATGATACAAAGTAAAAAGTTGAGTGAAAACTGGAGTTATGGACATAATTTTATAATACATCTTGCATTTCTAAAATAGATTCAAGAACTGTGGTTAGGACTTACAGGATTAAGAGTTAAACAGAAAAGTTGTTATATATCAACTTGTCAGGCAAGCCCAAAATGTATTTAGTTAATAATAATGAAAACATCTGAATTAGAGTGTATCAGTGTGGAGTGAGAAATAAATGGATTGAAAGATAGTCTATTATAAGATAAAATAAAATGTGTAATATATACCACAGCCAGTTAATAATTAGTGAAGGGGCGCAAAAAAGAATAACAATAATATAAATTTGCAGATTATTGTATTATAACTTGTTATTTTCTGTTCAGTTGTGTCCGACTCTTTGTAGACTCCATGGACTGCAGCATGCCAGGCTTCCCTGTCCTTTCCCATCTTCCAGAGGTTTCTTAAACTCATGTTCATTGAGTTGGTGATGCTGTCCAACAATCTTGTCCTCATATCATAATTGTTTTATAATCAGTTCAGTACAGTTCAGCTCAGTCGCTCAGTTGTGTCCGACTCTTTGTGACCCCATGGACTGCAACACAATTGCCAGTTACCACACTTGATAAAAAACTGTCTGAAATCTATTAAAAAATACCATTGACCAAAACCCCATAACTACTTGCCAAAAGAGAAATACCTGAAAACAATAAAATATTAGGATAATAAAGAATAAGGTTTTTCATGCATGTAGAAGCAAAAGAGTAAGATGAGCATTTTAAAAAATTATCTTATGTTCTACAGTAAAATATCATTACGAGAACTAGACAAGGACATTATATAATGGCAAAAGATTAATAAAACCAAGTGAAAATAAAACGATAGAATTTGATATGGCCAGATTGCTAGTGTTGTTGTTTTTTTCTTAGAGAAAAGACAAAAGAAAAAAGATCTAGCAGATATTCAAGACGATCATGTTACAAATATAACTAGAGGTATTATAAACAAAGTCAGGAAATGACTAATCAGTCACCTGTTAGGTCTTCATACTGGTCTCTATGGAACCCAAGTATACAGGTAAAAGGAGTAGGGTCTCTGGTCCCTCCACCCATGTTTCAACCTGAGCATTCTGCTTTGTTCTAATCTTTTTATCAGGCTGAAAAGAAACATTTCATTACTAAAAGAGTTTGAAGATAACTGATTATATTGTAATAATTAGTAAGCTCCAAAGTTGAATAGTAAAGCTCCCAAAGAAAGACAATGCCAAAGAATGCTCAACTACCGCACAGTTGCACTCATCTCACACGCTAGTAAAGTAATGCTCAAAATTCTCCAAGCCAGGCTTCAGCAATACATGAACCGTGAACTTCCAGATGTTCAAGCTGGTTTTACAAAAGGCAGAGGAACCAGAGATCAAATTGCCAACATCCACTGGATCATCAAAAAAGCAAGAGAATTCCAGAAAAACATCCATTTCTGCTTTATTTACTATGCCAAAGCCTTTGACTGTGTGGATCACAATAAACTGTGGAAAATTCTGAAAGAGATGGGAGTACCAGCCCACCTGACCTGCCTCTTGAGAAACCTGTATGCAGGTCAGGAAGCAACAGTTAGAACTGGACATGGAACAACAGACTGGTTCCAAATAGGAAAAGGAGTACGTCAAGGCTGTATATTGTCACCCTGCTTATTTCACTTACATGCAGAGTACATCATGAGAAGCGCTGGGCTGGAAGAAGCACAAGATGGAATCAAGATGGCCAGGAGAAATATCAATAACCTCAGATATGCAGATGACATCACCTTTATGGCAGAAAGTGAAGAAGAACTAAGCTTCTTGATGAAAGTGAAAGAGGAGATTGAAAAAGTTGGCTTAAAGCTCAACATTCAGAAAACTAAGATCATGGCATCTGGTCCCATCACTTCATGGCAAATAGGTGGGGAAACAGTGGCTGACTATTTTTCTGGGCTCCAATATCACTGCAGATGGTGAATGCAGCCATGAAATTAAAGACACTTACTCCTTGGAAGGAAAGTTATGACCAACCTAGGTAGCATATTAAAAAGAAGAGACATTACTTTACCAACAAAGGTCCATCTAGTCAAGGCTATGGTTTTTCCAGTGGTCATGTATGGATGTGAGAGTTGGACTATAAAGAAAACTGAGTGCTGAAGAATTGATGCTTTTGAACTGTGGTGTTGAAGACTCTTGAGAGTCACTTGGACTGCAAGGAGATCCAACCAGTCGATCCTGAAGGAGATCAGTCCTAGGTATTCATTGGAAGGACTGATGCTGAAGCTGAAACTCCAATACTTTGGCCACCTGATGCGAAGAGCTGACTCATTTGAAAAGACCCTGATGCTGGGAAAGGTTGAGGGCAGGAGGAGAAGGGGACAACAGAGGATGAGATGGTTGGATGGCATCACCGACTCAATGGACATGAGTTTGGGTAGACTCCGGGATTTGGTGATGGACAGGGAGGCCTGGCGTGCTGTGGTTCATGGGGTTGCAAAGAGTCGGACGCGACTGAGCGACTGAACTGAACTGAACTGAAAGTTGAATATGCAATTAACAAGAGTTTATATTTGGAGGGGATTTAATAGCATTATCCAGAATATGATTTTTCCCCCTAATTGTATGAGAACTCATTTTGTGTGTGGTGATTTAGTAAATTTTAAAAAATCAGAATTTTTATATGCCATAGTCTTGGACATAATGGTGAAAATAAATACCAATATCATCTTGCTAGCTTTGTTACTCTCTTATAACCTGCATTCTGTCTCCACAGTTTCTATGTATTCAAATTGTGTTTATTTGAAGTTCACTTCCCACTTGAAGTCTGCTGTTTTCCTTTTTTACATTTTCTGCCAGAGTTGTATATTGTGTATTTGTTTTCAATAATATTTTTGCCCCTCTTTTGTCAGAGACAAAATTTTGGAGAGTTGACATTGAAGATATGTTGAGTCTTCAATTCACAAATACAGTATCTTTCTCCATTTCTGTAGGTCTTTGATTTCTTTCATCACTGTTTTGGCTTCTAGCATATCAATCCTGTACATGTAATGTAATGTAATGTAGGTGTATATGTTTTTCTCTTTTCTTTTGAAATGTTTAGTGCTATTGAAAATGATACTGCTTTTGTAATTTTGTTTTCCAGTTGTGCATTATTAGCGTATAAAAACACAAATTGATTTTTGCTTGTTGACCTCATCTTGGTAAACCTGCTTATTAGTTCTAGGATTTTTTTTTTTTCAGATTCTTTGGAAATTTTCTCTGTAGTTAATCATATCATCTGGGAGTAGGGACCTCTTTATTTCTTCTTTTCCACTCTCTGTACTTTTTGTTTCCTGATGTTTTGCACTAGCTAGGACTTCCAGCACTTTATTGAGTAGGAATGGTGAGAGTGGGCATCCTTGACTGTTCCCAGTTTAAGGGAGAAAACATTCAGCCTCTCATCATTTATAATGATACTAGCTATATGTTGTTTCTAGATATTCTTTTTCAAGTTGAGGAAGCTGTCCTTTACTATTCGGAGAGTTTTTATCTTGAATGGATATCAGATTTTGTCAAATACTTTTTCTGCATCAATTGATGTGATCATTTGGGTTTTTTTACATTCTTAATATGGTAGGTGACATTAATTTCTTATTTATTTTATTTTATTTTTTCTTTTGCCTCAACATGAGAGGAGGCTATTGGTCTGAGTAGTTTTCTTTTTGTTTCTTTCTTTATACTTTTTTTCCCCCTCTACTATGTCTGGTTTTGGCTTTATGGGTAATGCTGGCTTCATAAAATGAGTTGTGAATTATTCCCTCCATTTTTGCTTTTTGGAAAAGAGTATACAGAATTGATGTTACTTCTTTTCCATGTGTTTGGTAGA
This sequence comes from Cervus elaphus, assembly GCF_910594005.1. Lineage (NCBI taxonomy): Eukaryota > Metazoa > Chordata > Mammalia > Artiodactyla > Cervidae > Cervus > Cervus elaphus. The sequence goes on along the minus strand of NC_057825.1, from coordinate 63,794,197 downwards.
ATTCTATAGTGAAGCCATCTGGAGTTGGAGATACCTTTTTTTCTGAACAATGTTTGTTTGTTTTAGAACTTGATTTCACCTGGGACTTGTTTGGTTGGTTGTTTCATTTCAGGTAACTTTTAGTAGTTTGTGATTTTTAAGCAGTTGTTTCATTTCATCTAAGTTGTCAAGTTTCTGTCTATAGAGTTGTTCATAATATTTGTTTATTATACTTTTAATACTAATTTCTGTAGAGACATTCCGTTTTCATTCCTAGTATAGGATCATTTTTTCTCTTTGTTTTCTCTTTTGTTAGTCTTGATATCATTTTATTGGTCATTTCAAAGAAACAGCTCTTGGTTTTGTGGCTTTACTATATTTTTCTGTTTTCAGTTTCACTGATTTCTGTTTTAATCTCCTTTCTTCCATTTGCTTTGGGTTTGGTTTGTTCTTTCCTTGGTTCCGTCAGATGGAAACTTACTTATTTGAATCTTTCTTTTGTAGTAAAAGTATTCAGTGCTAAATTTATTTCTAAGTCCTTCTTTGGCAGAACCGCACACATTTTGATATGTTGTAGTTGTCTTATATATTACATCTAGACTAATTTAAATTCCTCCAGACCATATTATAATTTTTGCTTCAACTATGAAATACATTTTAACTGAAGAAAGGAATAATCCATTGCATTTTCCCAATATTTACTATTTTTTCTCTTTTATTCTTGGTAGTCCACATTTCCTTGTATGATTTTCTTTTCTTTTTTGAATATCTTTGTTTAGCAATTCTTATATAGCAGATCTGCTGACTATGGCTACTCTTAGTACTCCTAACTTGAGGATGTCTTTATTTAACTTTAATTCCAGAAAAATATTTTTGCTGGATATTGGATTGACTGTTATTTTCAGCACTTCAAATAGGTTGTGACTCTTCCTTCAGGTCTTCAGGGTTTCTGATGAGAAATTCACAGTAATATGAGTCATTTTACCTTGTAACTAACTTACTGTTTTACTCTAGCTCCTTTCAAGGTTTTTCTTTTAGTTTTCAGCGGTTTGTGTGTATGTGTCCGGGCATCGATTTATTTGGGTTTATTCCAGTGGAGGATTCACTGAACTGTAGGTTTATGTATCTGTAAAATTTGAGACATTTCAGCCATTATTCATCAAATATTTTTCTGCACCACACTCTTTACTTTTCTTCTTCAGTAACTGCAGTATCATGAAGATTTGTTAAATGTTCTGTTATTTGCCTGAGATTCTGTTCAGTTTTTTCATGTTCTACTTTGCTGTTTTTCAGGTTGGTATATTTTTATTGATCCATCATCAAATTCAGTGACTCACATGTCATCTCCGTGATCATATTGAACCCAATCATGAGTTTAAAAAATTTTGGTTTGGTTATTGTATTTTTCAGTTCTAAAAGTGTTATTTAATTTTTTCTTTGTATATTCTATGTCTTTGCTACACTAGTCTGTCTTTCCATTTATTCCAAAAGTGTTTGCTGTTACTTCCTAGAACATTTTTATTATAGTTTCTTTGAAGTCTTTATCAGATAGTCCCCAGTTTTGTATAATTTTGGCATTGATGTCTTGAATTAGTGTGGTGGTTTTGTTAATTTATTACAAAATTAGTTAGTATTAGTTAATTTATTAACTAAAGTCCATCATTTATATTAGTGTTCACTTATATAGTACAGTTTTATGGGTTTTGACAAATGCATGATGTCATGTATTGACCATTATAGTATCATGCAGAGTAGTTTCTCTGCCTGAAGTTTCTCCTGTGTTCTATTTATTTATCCCTTTGCCCCCTGTTTCAGAATGGCATATAGTTGAAATCATACATTATATAACTGTTTCAAACCAGCTTTTGTTTCCTTTGAATACATCCAGAAGTGGAATTGCTAGATCACATACTGGTTCTATTTTTAATTTTTTGAAGAACCTCCACACTGTTTTCCATAGTGGTTATACAAGTTTATATTCCTTCAAAGGGTTTCATTTTCTCTACATCCTCACCAGCATTTGTTACTACCTGTCTTTTTGATAATAGCCATGCTAACAGGTGTGAGGTAATATCTCATGGTTTAATTTGCATTTCCCTGGTAATCAGGTATGGTGAGCAGTTTCATGTACCTATTGCCATTTGAATGTTTTCTTTGGAAAAAATCTACTAAAAATAGCCTTTATTCATTTAAAAATTGGATTATTTATCTTTTTTTGCTGTTGAGTTGTATCATTTTTGTATATTTTGATATTGGATATGTGATTTGCAAATATTTTCTTATTCCATAGGTTGCCTTCTCATTTTGTTGATGGTTTCCTTTGCTATGCAGAAGTTTTTAGTTTTATAGTTAGTCCCACATGTGTAAATATTTTTGCTTTTATTGCCTTTGTTTTTGGTGTTAGATCCAAAAGAGTCATTACCAAGACAAATATGAAGGGACCTACCTGCTATGTTTTCTTCTAGATCTTGTATGATTTTAGGTCTTACTCACAAGTCTTTAAATCCATTCTGAATTGATTTTTGTGTACAGGATAACATAGGGGTCCAGTTTAATTGTTTTGCATGTGGCTATCTAGTGTTCCTAGCACCATTTACTGAAGAGCCTGTCTTTTCCCCATTGTATATTCTTTACTTCATTGTCAATTAATTGACCTTGAATTTATAGGTTTATTTCTGGGCTGTCTGTTTGGTACCATTGATTCGTGTCTGCTTTAATGCCAATACCATCCTGTTTTGATTATTACAGCTTTGTAATCTAGTTTGAAATCAGGGAATGTGATGCTTCCAGCTTTGTTTTTCTTGCTCTGTATACTTGACTATTCAGGATGTTTTGTGGTTCCATGTAGATTTTAAAACAATTTCTATGAAAAATACCACTGGAATTTTGGTAGAGATTACATTGAATCTGTATATTGTTTGACTGGTTTGCAAATTTTAACACTATTAATTCTTTTGATCCATGAGCATATAATATCTTTCCATTCATTGTGTTTTCTTTCATCAATGTTATAAAGTCCTCTGTGTACATAGTTATCATATCCTTGGTTAAATTTACTCCTAAGTAATGGATTCTTTTTGATACTATTGTTTGTATGCTGGAGTCATAAGGATTTTCTCCATAGATGTCATCTACAAACAGATAATTTTACTTTCTTTCTTCCCAATTTGGATGTCTTTTATTTCTTTTTATTGCCTGAATTCTCTGGCTAGGACTTTCAGTACTATGTTGAATACAAGTTGCAAGAGTGGGGATCCTTGTCTTGTTCCTGATCTTAAGGGAAAAGCTTTCAGCTTTTTACTTGGGTATGATGCTGGATGTGGGTTTCTCATAATTAGCCTTTGTTAGGTTTGGGTATGTTCTTTCATTACTCAGTTTTGAGAATTTTTGATCCTGAAAGGATTTTGAATTTTGTCAAGTGGTTTTTCTGCATCTATTAAAATGATCTTAAGATTTCTATCCTTCATTTTGTTATTGTAGTTTATCATGTTAATTGATTTGCATATTGAACCATCCTTGGATCCCCAAAATAAATCCCACTTGATCATGGTGTATGATTCTTTAATGTACTGTTGAATTCAATTTGAGCATTGAAATGAGTATTTTTGCATGTATGTTCATCAGAGATACTGGTCTGTAATTTTCTTTGTAGTCTTTGTCTGAATTGATCTTTTCTATTGTCTTTCTAGTTCTGTTTCATTTATTTCCATTCTGGTCTTTATTTCCTTGTTCTACTAATGTTGAGCTTCCTTTTTCTAGTTCTTTGATGTGTAAAGTTAGAGTATATATTGGATTTTTCATAGTATAAAACTTTATTGTTACGAAATTCCTTCTTAGAGCTATTTTTACTGTAACCCACAAGTAGTGATATGTTTTGTGTCCATTTCCATTTGTCTCAAGTTATTTCTTGATTTTTGAAAAGTTCTTCTTTGAGCCAGTGATTGTTCAAGCGTATATTGTTCCAGTTTCCATATATTTGTGAATTTGCCAGTTTTTCTCTTGTAATTGATATGTAGTTTTGTATCATTGTGGTCCAAAAAAGCACTTGGTAATACTTTATATGATTTCATTTTTCTCACATTTGTTACAACTTGCTTCATCACCTAACATGATCTAGCCTGAAAATATCTTCCCTGTGTACTTAAGAAGAATGTATTCTGCTGCTGTTGTTGGACTCTTCTGTGTATGTCTATTAGACTTCTCTTATATAATGTTTAGTTTACATCCATTATTTCCCCATTGATTTCCTATCTGGATGGTCTATCCATTGTTGAAAGTAGGATATTGAAGCCCTATACTATTTTATTGCTATTCCCCCCTTTAGATCTGTTAATATTTGCTTTATATATTTAGGTTCACCTATCTTGGGTACATAGACATTTACAATTGTGATATCCTCTTGATGAAGTGATCCCTTTATCGTTATATAATGATCTTACTTGTTTCTTGTTATAGTTTTTGGTTTAAAATATATTTTGCTTGACATAAGTGTAGTTTCCCTTGCTTTCTTTTGGCTTCCATTTGCATAGAACATCTTTTTCCACCCCTTCACTTTCAATCTTGTGTGTCTTTGCATCAGAAACAAATCTCTTGTAGATGTCATATAATTGGGTCCTTTTTATTTTTTTATCCATTCAATCACCCTGTCTTTTGATTGGTGATGAAGCCTGCTTTCTTGGTAAAAGTATGGGCAGTTAAAAAAATGTTTTATGTCAGGTTGAAAAGAAAATATATTCTTTTTTTTTATGTGGCCTTTAGATAAAAACTGTTAATTGTAGTTTCAGTTTATTTTTGCTGGTTGCCTATACCTTATGAAATTGTATTAAAATCTTCCATGATTTTTCCAGCTTGCTTTAAGCTAATTTTGGCTAATTAGTTTCTTATCTTTTTATTTTGTTTCTCTGTATCACTAGGTTTTAGTTGTCTTATAAATAGTATACATTTATTTGTTTTTTTAACAACCTTAAAGTTTCTTTCTTTAGCTGGTGAGTTTAGTCTACTCAAATTTATTATTATTATTGACATTTTAAAAAAATCAAAGATGTTATTGATTACAATGTACATCATCATTTTATATATGTATATTAAGTCTCCACTGTGTGTGCTGCTAAGTTGCTTCAGTAGTGTCCGACACTTTGTAACCCTATGGACTGTGGCCCACCAGGCTCCTCTGTCCTTGGAATTCTCCAGGCAAGAATACTGGAGCGAGTGAGTGGCCATGCCTGCCTCCAGGGAATCTTTCTGACCCAGGGATTGAACCCGTGTCTCTTATATCTCCTGCTTTGGCAAGCAGCTTTTTTACCGTTAGCACCATCTGAGAAACCCTAAGTCTCTATTAGATGTTTGAAAGTTCATAATTATCTTCCTCATGAATTGTTATTTTTGTTTATGTAAGATCTACTTTATATGTAATGCCTGACACTGCCCGTTAAACTATGACACAGTACCTTTAAAATAATCTTACATATGGGACACTCAATTGTTGTAGTTTGTGTAAGTCTCTGGTTGCCAATTTCAGAATCTCAAATGAATTTAATCAAAAGGGAGACTTATTAACTCTTGTAAGTGAGAAGTACAGGACTTTTTGGGCTTTAGGTATGAGTGACTCCAGGGCTTATGCAATGTCACTGGGGCTCTTTCTCTCGCCCTGCCTTAACCCTAGTTTTCTCAGTTCTGGATTTTATTTTCAGGCTTTATTTTCCATTTACCAGAAAAAAATGATCACTGATATTTCTAAGATTTTGGTATCCTTAAAGTTTATCATCTGTCTTATGTTACTTCGTTACATCAACTGTTAGGGAAGACTTTTCTACCTAGTTGAGCACCTTGCTCCTTCTGAACTAGTTACGGTGGCCAGTGGGCTTGTACATTCCAGATCGCGAGGCTCGGTCCTGTGCCCAACTCTGGAATGGAAGGGAGGATACACTATGATCGCAGCCCTACTAGGTCTAGATAGATAGTTTGAGGTTGGGCTCCTCAAAAGAAAAATCAGAGAAAGTCCCAATGGATAGAAAAGAGATGCTAGGAAGGCAAATACCATGTATGTGTACAATGCATCCCTTTTCAGGTCATCAGATACCTCTTCAGAAATTTAAATGAGGATGTGAAACTACTTTTTTTTTTATTAAATTTTATTTATTTTTAAATGAAACAAAGATGAATATTTTTAACAATAAAAGTTACAATTCACAAAGAAGATAAAAGATTAATATAAATTAATATAAATAGAAATCTACTATATTTAAATTATTAATGACATCATTCAACATGCTCCTATTCTTATCTTTTCTGCACTTGATAAAACTTTCTCAGAGAAGCATTAATATTTCTCACTATGATTACATTTAAAAAAATTTTCCCTTATATTTATCCTGATTTTTGCTTTATGTATCTTTGTTTCTTTGTTGTTAGGTGACTGCTTTCAATACTATCACTGTCCATGCTTGATCATTCTTCTCAACTTCCAATAGCTCTGTCAGCTGTAACCTACCAAACTATTTATCTTCCCTCCATGATCAAGTCCTATCAGTTTCACTTTGTGAAATCTCTGGAATCTGCTTACTTTTCTTTATCTGCCATTGATACTTGAATCCAACCTACAGTCCTCTCTTTTCTAATCTATCAAAATTAAATCCTTACTGATCTGTGTGTATCTACTCTGATTCCCCTTCAGTCTGTTCTCCAGACTAGTGTATTGATCTGTTGAGGATGCAAATCTAATTATGTGTTTCGTGTCCTAAACGACACCTCAAGCTTTTAAAACTTTCTATGGACAGAAATTCTTAGCTAGATTTTCATCTGGCCCTCTACTACCTCTTCAATTATGCTTGTACAAGCATTCCTTTTTATATAAGTTAAATTATACTATCTACCTCATTGTGCCATCTTCCTTTCCCTGTAACACTTATGTTAATTAGTTTTACACTTTTGTATGAGTATTTGATGAATGTCTGATTTCTCCGCTAGACTATGAAAGCAGATACTTTGTTTTCTGTCATTATTTAATTTCACTACCTAGAATGTGTTTTGGTTTACAGTAGAATTGTTTAATTAATTAACTGATTATTGTAATGAGACCTCCTTGATCACTAGGACAATTTATTTGTTCACTGTCCATCTCCATGAGCTTTCTGGTGAATTGATTTTGAATTTAGGCCCTCCAACATAATCTGACTTGGAAGTTTATAGAGAATATTGTATAGCTATCAAATGACAAGTGTGGGGATGCTTCAAGTGTATGTCAACACATGATTATGTTCATGTAAAATCATATGAAAGAGAAGATTCAGATTATGGAGTGGTAAAGGTATACAGATTGAAATCAGCAAAGAGTAAGACACTGGCCTGGTTGGGTATCTTTTCCCCCACTTGCAATGTAATAAGTTACATATCGAATTGAAACTCTCATTTTCCTTTTGTGCTTTTATGTTTATGTTCTGCTGTTCTGGCCACTTGCTTTCAGAAGAGAAGCAGGGAGTTTCTTTGCTTCTATCTCAGGAAGCAAAGACCATTGCCTAGTGTCAATTACTGTATTGAGTGGACCAGGGTTAGCGCAGGATTATTTCTCTCCAGGCTTGGGTACCATACTGGTAAAAATAGTTTGCCATAGGGTGGGAGGAGGAAGGGGTTTCCTCATCCTTTCTTCTGTACCAGGACTGGACCCCTTTATAGACTTTCTTCAGTATTTTGTTTCCTAGGTATGGATAATTCATTCTTCCTGTCATTCCCTTGGGACTACCGCATGGGTGAAAATGAAATGACTTTTATGTGCATAAAGATGAAGAGAAAAGTTTAATTGATGTAAATAGGTTTAGTTTCTTTCTTACTCTGAAGAGGTCTGGGTTCACAGTTTAAGATTAACTAAAACTGAAGTAATTTCTTCAACTGACTAATAACATTGCTAACATAAAAGTTTTTGGAGATTGATTAAGAAAATTGTGCATGAGTTGGCTTAATTGTGAGAGAATTTATATACTTTAGTAAATTTATAACACTTTTTGCATCTAATATGTAATACAATAGATAAAAGACAAAGTGATAGGAAAAAGGGAAAAATGTTAGTAGTAAGGAGAGGACATAGCATTTTGGTAAATACACTGAAAATTCACTTGAAAAATTTAATCTTATTCTCAATCTAAGTTTTTAATACTAGTTTGACCTTTTTTCCTTTATTTTCCTAATATGCTAGCCTCTTAATAAATAAATATTTGTTAGTTGAATGAATAAAGGGATCAATGAAGAGTAAATAGATGAATGACAAAATTCTAAACCTTCACAATACAAATAAATATACATGTCAACTTCTCTTATCAAGATTTGAAAACAAAATAATCTTTTAATAATTTAGATAATGTAGATGAAATGATTGATTTGGTTTAAGAATTTCAACAGTGAACTTCTCATAAGTTGGATTACTATATCTAAAATGCAGATGGTAATAAAATGAAGTAAGATAACTTGAAATTGAAATGAGCTTATATAATGAGATACATACTCTTTAATTTAGGAATAGTTGATTGCTAGGTTCAGGAGATGATTCTTTTTAAAGGCTTTATTCTCTTTCAAACTTGATTTACTTTAGAATTTCACCAAGTAAAAGTTGTTTTGAAGTTTCTACTTAAAATGAATCAGTTTTCACTTCTAAATTATCATAAATTTTAGTTTAGAAAAATGGAGTGAATAGATTATACAGTATATCATTTTGGGGTTTAATGCTGTATGTCTAGAAAAACGTTTCCCCTACATTTGGATCTATATGATTAATGTAATCTACTGGTTTCCGTGTTTGAATATTTGAATATGGTTTATGGTAAAGAGTGTAGGCTATGGTGTCAGGTTTGAATTTCAGTCCCCAGTATAAGCAGATTATACAACTTGTTAAACCTTAAGAAGGATCTCGTATAAAAAAGGATCTCGTATAAAAAAAAAAATAAGGATCTCGTATAAAACAGAAGTGGTTCCATAAGAGGTTCTTAGCACAGTGTCTGGGACATAGTAAGCAATCAGGAATTGGAAACAACCATTTTTTTTCCTCACTGTCTTTTTTTTGCAGCTTTCCCCACAAATAAACCAGATAAAGATGCAAGACATGTAATAAAAGTTGTAAGTATTGCTCTTAAATTTATGTTTCACATACATTTGACTTTTTTATTTTCTGCTTTAGTTCATTTTTATAAAAATGTTTTTCATCTTAGTCTTCATGATTTTATGATCAACACAACAAACATTATTATATATTTTTACATTATAAAAATTTAAAGACTTTATAGAATTTTGTTCTTCTTCATTGACATTTATCATCCTTGTATCTTATCTAGGTATCTGTCTTCTCCTTCTCTTTTCCTCTCTGTTCTAGACAGTGAAGTCCATAATGGCAGGAATGAGGTTTTATTTGTGTTTGTGTCCCCTGTGCCTAATATGATTAATAAAATATAGGAGAAATTCAGTAAAAGTATCATGTACGAATGAACCACCAAGGTAGTTTGCAGTGTATCCACCCTGTTATGCATGTTAGTACACGTGAGTGTCTGTGTATGTGTACAGTTCTCAGTGTTTTTAGTAAGTTCTTTCCATAAGAAGACTGTTTTAATGTGTAAGACTGTATAGTGATAGCATTACAAAGTGTTAAAAATGAGATTCTTTATTTAGTGAGAAAATCTTGAGATTTTTGTGATTCAGGTACTATTATTTATTATATATGTATGCTTGTATTTTCACATTTGAAATACCAATTCCATCTTTAACATTTTTTTCTAATAAAATCAATTGTTCTTTTATAGGAATATCAAGAAAATGGCCCATTATTTTCAGAACTTAAATTTTATCAAAGAGCAGCAAAAAAAGAATGTAGTAAGTAAAATAAGTAAAGTAAGCTACTTCCAAATATATGTTTGCTAAGTGGGAGTTAATATTTTTGTCTTTTTCTGTCCTTATGGAAATTTTTTTTCAATTAGAAATTTTTATTGTAAAATGATACAGTTAATTGTTATGTAAAAATGACAGAGGTATATAAATAGTGATATTATGTACATAATGGGTTATATATTTCAAATCGAAGTTATTTGTTACCTTACATAAAATGTTGGATTGTCGATTGAAGCCACCGAGAGCTCTTTAGGTATAAAAGATAGAATGAAATTATTTCTTTTCAAAAAACCATTTGGATAGAAAGGATATAAAGAAAAGACATTAAAATGGGCAGTAGATTATAAATTAAAGGAATGACCATAGAATAGATTAGGCCAAAGCATATGAAGATGATTATAAACATTAAGATGATTTAGAAAATAAGTTAAAAATATTGAAAATTTGTATGTTGGGAAATTAATTGGAGCTGAATATCAGATGTAAGAACTACCAGTTAGAAGATTAGACTATGATATAAATATGAGCAAGGCTAAGAAGAATAAAAGCATTTTGTAAAAACTGTATGATATAGATGGATTTGTAAAGCTTGAAAGAAATTGATATGAGTAATGCCTGTATAATCAAGGTCATTTACATTATGTTTAGGAAAAAGAATGATGAGTCTCACCTCAATAATTAACTTTGTTTTCTTTAATAAAACCTTCTGAACATCAAGACTGTAGTCTTTACTAACTGCTTAAACTATGTCAGAGTGACAAATAGAATCCATTAAACTTCATTGTTTATCAGTAGAGCTGTCTTAAACATTAAGCATATTTGGTAGAAAAGTGAAAAATTAAATAAGCTTTCTGATTATTTAAGTGGATTTGTTTTTTGTTGTTGTTGTTTGTGTTTTTTTTTTAATGAAATTTAATGAAAACAGTTTCTGTACAATAGTTTCAGAGTAAGATGATTCTTCTGACCAATTTCTATTTTTTAAGAAAGTCTTATTAATATTTTGGCTCTGCCAGGTCTTTGTTGCTGCTTGGGCTTTTCTCTGTTGCAGTGAACGGGGGCTACTCTCTAGTTGCGGTGCACAGCACAGGCTTCTCATTGTGGTGCTTTCTCTTGCTGCTGAACAGAGCTCTGGGGCGCATGGGCTCAGTAGTTGTGAGGCAGGGGCTCAGTTGCTCTGTGATAATGTGCAATCTTCCCGGACCAGGGATTGAACCTGTGTCTGCTGCATTGGCAGGTGGACTCTTTACCACTGAGTGACCAGTGAAGCCCCTATTTTTTTTTTTTTTTTTTTTTGCTACTCTGGTTTTAGGTTTTTAGTAATAAGAAAGAAAAAGCTGTCTTTCTACTGCTCCTTTGGTAGTTATCATATTTTTTTTATTTAAAAATTTAACAAGCATATAAGGGAATGAATTTTGCTAATAGATAGAAACATTTGGATAAATAGTGTGTCCTCAATTGTTTAGTCATGTCCGACTGAGAACCCCATGGACTAGCCCACCAGGATCCTCTGTCCATGGAAGTTTTCAGTCGTGAATACTGGAGTGGGTTGCCATTTTCTGCTCCAGGGGATCTTCCTGAGTCAGGGATCGAACCTGTGTCTCTTGCATCTCCTGCACTGCAGACAGGTTCTTTACCACTGTCCCAGCTGAGAAGCCCCCATACAACACTTGATCTTAGCTAAAAGGGTGAGAAGCAGTGAATGATATCAGTGAATTTTATGACTATGACTATTTCTGTTGCGTATTTTATTTATTTATTTACTTTTTGTTGGAGTATAGTTGATATACAACATTGTATTAGTTTCTTCTGTACTTTCTTTAGATTCTTTTTCCATATAGATTATATTAGAGTATTGAGTATAGTGATTATGACTTTTTAAATGTTAGAAATCTGTATTATGTATTTAATATTATCTGTTAATTACTGCAATAAATAGAATTTGAAACTGTTAGCTAGATATATTTGATTTTTAAAAAAATATTTTTAGGAAGGTCTAATTTCTCTTTGTTAGCTAAATAAGTTTAAGTATCTACACAAATGTAAGAAATACCTTCCTAAAAATGTGTACTTTTTTCCTCTTAAATTTGTCTTTACAGTCAAAAAATGGATAGAACTCAAAAAGCTTGATTATTTGGGAATTCCTCAGTTTTATGGATCTGGCATTACTGAATTCAAGGGAAAAAGGTAAAATGGAATTACTATAATCAGATATTGTCCTGTAACTATTTCTTATGTGGTCTCTTAGTTATTTGTAGCTATATAGCTAGTTGCCTAAAATGTAGTGGCTTATAATGACAAACTAATATTATCTTAGTTTCTGTGGGTCAGTTATCTGTGTAAAAATGGCTTCCCTAGATAGTTCTGGCTCAGGACTTCTCATGAGGATGTAGTCAGATGTCTTCTGGCGATAGTCATCTCAAGGCTTGACTGAGGAAGCTCACTCATGTGGCTATTGGCAGGCCTAAGAAGATCCGATTCTAAATTCACTCATGATTGTTGGCAGGCCTCACTTCCTCACTATGTAGGTCTCTCTGTTGGCTGCTTGAGTGTCAAAAAGACATGGCAGCCAGCTTCCAATAATTGAAAGAGAGGAGAAAGAGCACACACAAGAGTATGCATCCAAGAAGAAAGCCACGGTCCTTATATAATCTTATTTTAGAAGTGATATCCCATCATTTCCCCTTTCTTAATGGTACATCCATACCATATAACACTATGCAGCCCATTAAAGAAATCAATTAGAGCACTACCAGTTGATTTGGGAGGATTTCAATGAGGTATTATTGAAAAAAATGTGATGCAAAAAAGTTCTTATAAGAAGATCACATTTTTGTAAAACAGGTGTAAAACTTTCTATATGCCTTTGTGTGTGGCTACATAAATACAGAACAGGGGCTTTTGTGAGTATGTAAGTGAAGGGAAGTGAAGAAGAGAAGGAGGTCTCAAATAGAAAAGAAAAAGAAGAAGTGCATTTTTAAAAAAACACAAGTTTATAAATGTATAGAGAAAACATATGATATTATAAGATCAATAAACAAATATAAATAAACTATTCTGTATGGAAAAATAATTTGCTCAAGGCCATATGTCAAGAAGGTAGTGGAATCAAAATAAATTAAGTTCAAGACTAATTTAGAAAGACTCCTCTTTTCATGATCTAAGACCATGTAAGTGGCTCAGCACAGCTTGCTCTTCTACTCTGAAACTATCTGCAAAGTAAATACTTAGTAATGTGTTTCTGCAAAAGGCCAAGATTATTAATATACATTCATTCTCAATTAGTTCAGATTGGATCATTCTTCACTGTTGGGGGCATTTTTCCATTGTTTCAAATTCGTAAATGGACAGTTTCAGCATTGCCGTTTTAACATCTCCTTTTGACTTCTCCTTCTTATAGTTACAGATTTATGGTAATGGAAAGACTGGGAATAGATTTGCAGAAGATCTCAGACCAGAATGGTACTTTTAAAAAGTCAACTGTCTTGCAGCTAGGTATCCGAATGGTAAGAAAGAATGACTTATTTCCCATGCTCCATTTTCAGATTATTTACTTGTTACAACATACAAATTGTTGCCCTTTGTGGAATTATCAGAGAATGAAGGATTATTGCCCTAGAAATGTCAGTTATTGAGAGTAGATGCTATTTTGGTGAAATTGATAACAGTGGGCTCTGTAAGTGACAGAATGTGCTGTGTTTGGCACTACAAACTCAATTAGGCTTTGGTTCTACTGTCTGATTTTTTTTTACCCTCACAGCTTTGTTTTACATACCAGAACAAGCTTGCATTGCTATAAGAATAACCTCTCTTTTGTCAGTTATTTTTATGACAATGCAAAGTATGGCAAAATATATTATTTTCCATACTACACGTGTGATAAGGGGGTGCTATAAAGTTTTTATTATGAGTTTGGGATGGTGGCAGTCATTAGTGTAGCAGTGAATAATATCAGTATGTACTTTGCCAAATAAGAAGCAATGAAATCTTACTAGCACCCTTGCACACATTTTGTTTATACCACATATTTGTCTTACCTTGTTGGTGTTTGGTTTGCCTAAGCTTCATTTTATTGTTTCCATTTTAGATAGAATGCAACTACTCCTTCCAGGTTGGGATGTGGCAAATAGAATTCATTAATTTTCCCACTCATCCTCTAGCCAGCCAACAAATGTTTTTTGAGCACTAGGTGTAGGTAACATGCAAGTTTCAAGGGCTTCAGAGAGGAAGCATAGATGTTTTTTGTTGCTCTACAGAGGGAGAATGGCTTTCTGTGGTAATGGACATGGTGTTTTGTTCTGGGTGGCCTCAAAACTTACTTAATAATTATTGCTTGGGTGAGGAATTGCTGAGTGGGCGTCATGATTATTTCACTTCACTTCTCTGATTTTGCCATGTTTCTCCTCTTTGGACAGAAGATTTGGGCTTCAGACCGTCAGGAGTGTAGCACAGGTATTGCTGAGTCTTGGCTTCCTTTCCATCAGAGGTGCCCTTGAAACATTAAAGCATTTGATGTTCAAGGATCCTTTTATGCAATTTTTCCCCAGGATGCGCAACCAGAACATGTGATAATTTTAGAATAAATAAATGCACAGTTGGGAAATACATCACTTCATCATTGTTAATATGAAAAAAAAAATACATGTTATTCTCTATTCAAAATGTTCAGGTTGATCATGAGTTCTAAATTGACTGTATATATCTCTTTTCACAGTTGGATGTACTGGAATATATACATGAAAATGAATATGTTCACGGTGATATAAAAGCAGCGAATCTACTCTTGGGTTACAGAAATCCAGATCGGGTAAATATAGTATTAAGCTGTTGCCTTCAGTAAGGATCTTTAAAGTTCTGTACTGAGACAGACATTCAGAAAACAAACTCCTAATCTGGAAGAGTTTGCAAATGAGGACTTAAGGTGATGAGTGTTATAATTTACCTTATCTTGCTTATCTAATTTAGTGCACTAAGCTAATAAGTAGGGCTTCCCTGGTGGCTCAAATGGTAAAGAATCTGCCTGCAGCGCAGAAGATTCAGCTTCAATCCCTGGGTTGGGAAGATCCCCTGGAAAAGGAAATGGCAACCCACTCCAGTATTCTTGCCTGAAGAATTCCGCTGACAGAGGAGCCTGGCAGGCTACAGTCAGTAATCTGTAGTAGTAGTAGTAGTCACTGATTGTAGTCAGTGGGGTTGCAAAGAGTCAGACACGACTGAGCAACTTTTACTTTTTGAACTAATATGAGGAAACTGAGACTTGGTTCAGTTCACCTCAGTCGCTCAGTCGTGTCCGACTCTGTGACCTGATGGACTGCAGCACGCCAGGCCTCCCTTTGCATCACCGACTCCTGGAGCTTACTCAAACTCATGTCCATTGAGTCGGTGGTGCCATCCAACCATCTCATCCTCTGTCGTCCCCTTCTCCTCGTGCCTTCAATCTTCCCTAGCATCAGGGTCTTTTCCAGTGAGTCAGTTCTTCCCATAAGGTGGCCAAAGGATTGGAGTTTCAGCTTCAGCATCAGTCCTTCCAATGAATATTCAGGACTGATTTCCTTTAGGATTGACTGGTTGGATCTCCTTGCAGTCCAAGGACCTCTCAAGAGTCTTCTCCAGCACCACAGTTCAAAAGCATCAATTCTTCTGTGATCAGCTTTCTTTGTAGTCCAACTCTCACATCCGTACATGACTACTGGAAAAACCATAGCTTTGACTAGATGGACCTTTGTTCTCAAAGTAATGTCTTTGCTTTTTAATATGCCAACTAGGTTGCATAGCTTTTCTTCCAAGGAAAAAGTGTCTTTTAGTTTCTTGGCTGCAGTCACCATCTGCAGTGATTTTGGAGCCCAAGAAAATAAAGTCTGTCACTGTTTCCATTGTTTCCCCACCTATTTGCCATGAAGTGATGGGACCAGATGCCACGATCTTAGTTTTCTGAATGTTGAGCTTTAAGCCAACTTTTTCACTCTCCTCTTTCACTTTCATCAAGAGACTCTTTAGTTCTTCTTCACTTTCTGCCATAAGGGTGGTGTCATCTGCATATCTGAGGTTATTGATATTTCTCCTGGCCATCTTGATTCCAGCTTGTGCTTCATCCACTTGGTGGGAGGTATTAAATAATTTGTTAATGGTCACATAGTAGCTGGGTAAGGATTTGAACTTCTGAGCAAGTATAAACAAAGAACCATCAAAATTAAATGAGAGAAGGGATGGGTTTATGCAGAGAAAAATAAAAGCTGTCACCTTAGTTCCTCTTCCACTGTATAAACAATTAAGTTTTTAATAGAGCTACTTTGCCAATATAACTTTCTGTGATGATGGAAATACCCTATATGTTACTGTTCAGTATGGCAGCCATTAGCCACATGGGCTATTAAGCACTTGAAATGTGGGTAGTATACAATGTCAATGCTGATGAGGACGTGGGGCAGCAGGAACTCTCATTCATTGCTGGTGGGATGGCCACTGTGAAAGACAATTTGGCAGTTTCTTACAAAACTGAACACGTTCTAACATATGATCTGGGAGTTGAGTTCATTGGTATTTACACAAAGAAGTTGAAAACTTATATCCACACAAATACCTACACACAGATGTTTATAGCAGCTTTAGTCATAGTTGCCAAAACTTGAAGCAACCAAGATGTTCTTTAATAGATAAATAAACTATTTCATCCAGACAATTCAGTATTACTTGGTGTTAAAAAGAAATGAGCAGTTAAGGCGTGAAAAGACATGAAGGAAGCTTACATGTGTATTACTAGCTGAAAATCTGTGTAATTCCAATTATTTAACTTTTGGAAAAGGCAAACCTATAAAGACACCAAAAAGGTCAGTGATTGCCAAGAGTTAGAGGGAAGGGAGGGATGAACAGGTGGGGTGCGGAGGATGTTAGGGAAGCAAAACAATCATGGATAGATGTCATTTTACATTTGTCAAAACTCATAGCATATTCCCACCAAAAGTGAACCCTAACGTAAATTATAGACTTTTAGTGATAATGTTGCATCACTGTGGATTCATCCATTGCAATGGATGTGATACTGTGGTGTAGGATGTTGATAGTGAGGAAGGCTGTATTTGGGAGGAGGGAAGAGTGGTGTGTGAGAACTTACTGTAACTTGCTGCTCAGTTTTACCTACCTTGCTATAAATTTAGTAAAATTGAATTTAAAACTACTCTGAAAATATTCTGAAATAGTGTAACTAGTATGACTGAAGAACTGAATTTAAAATTTAACTTAATTCTAATTAGTGATATTTTTCATCTTGCTTTGTTCCCTAGCTTTATTGAGGTTTAATTGACAAAACTTGCATGTGTTTAAGTCTCACACATGAATTTTTTAAGGTATGCAAAGTGATGATTTATTATACATATGTATTGTGAAATCATTAATCAAATTAACACATTGATCCCACTTCACATAGTTCCTTTTTGTTTTGTTTTTTGGTGAGAACACATAAGGTGTACTCTTTTAGCAAATTTGAAGTATATAGTCACCATGTTAGGCATTAGATCCCCAGAACTTACTCATCTTCTAGCTAAACGTTTGTACTTTTTAACCAACATCTCTCCATTTCTTCCAGCTCCCTCCCCCCACCAGCCCCTGGCACCCCTGTTCTACACTCTGGTTCTATAAGTTACTTTTTGTATATGCCACATGTTAGTGAGATCATGCAGTATTGTCTTTCAGTATGTCTTGACTTATCTCACTTAGCATTATGTCCTCTGGGTTCACCCATGTTGTTTCAAGTGGTGTATTTCTATCCTTTTTATGACTGAATGTGCATATATGTAGCACATTTTCTTTATCTATTTATCCATCAGTAGACACTAAGGTTATTTATGTGTCTTGGCTACTTTTAATAATGCTGCAATAACAGGGGAATATAGGTATTTCTTCAAGATAATGATTTCTTTTCCTTTGGGTATATATCCAGAAGTGGTTTGCTGGATCACATGGTAATTCAGTTTTTAACATTTGTTTTTTTTTTTTCTGAAGAAGCTCCATACTGTTTTATATACTTCCCAGGTGGCACTGTGGGTAAAGAATCCGCCTGCCAATGCAGGAGACTCAAGAGATGCAGGTTTGATCCTGGGTCGAGAAGATCTCTTGGAATAGGAAATGGCAATCCACTCCAATATTCTTTCCTGGAAAATTCCGTGGACAAAGGAGCCTGGTGGGCTGCAGTCCATGGGGTTGCAAGAATCAGAGATGACTGAGCACGCATGCATGCACACACATACTGTTTTTCATAATGACTGTACCAGTTTACATTCCCACCAACAGTTGAACAGGGGCTTCCTTTTCTCCAAACCCTCACTAACATTTGCTATCTCTAATAGCCCTTCTGACAGGTACGAGGTGATGTCTCATTATGGTTTTGATTTTTTGTTTCCCTGATAATTAATAATGTTGAGCATTTTTTCATACACTTGTTGGCCATTTGTATGTCTTCTTCGGAAAAATGTCTGTCTAGGTCCCTTGTCTGTTTTAATTGAGTTATTTTGTCTTGCAAGTGAGTTTTATGGATTCTTGTATATTAACCCCTTAGCAGATATGTGGTTTGCAGGTATTCTCTCCCATCCCATTGGTTGCCTTTTCATTTTGTTGATGATTTCCTTGGCTGTGGAGAATCATTTTCGTTTGATGTAGTCCTACTTGTATATTTTTGGTTTTGTTACCTATGCCTTTGGTTTCAGTTGCAAAAAATCATTGCCAAAATCAGTGCTCATGGATTGGAAGAATTAACATTGTTAAAATGTCTACACTACCCAAAGCAGTCTACAGATTCAGTGCAGTCCCTCGCAAAGGTCCAGTGGTATTTTTCACAGAAATAAAAACCCAGTCCTCAACTGTGTGTAGAAGCAAAAAAGACCCTGAAAAGCCAGAGCATTCTGGAGAAAGAACAAATCAGGAGGCATTATACTTCGTGATTCAAACTGTATTGCTCTGCTCTAGTAATCAAAGCAGTAAACTGTTGGCATAAAAACAGACCCAGCCCAATGGAACAGAATTGAGAGTAATGCATATATGATCAGTTAATCTTTGACAGGGGTGCCAGGAATATTCAATGGGGCAAAGATAGTTTCATCAATAAATGGTGGTGGGAAAAATGGCATATATACATGCAAAAGAGTAGACTTGGATTCTTATACCATATACAAGAAAAAACTCAAAATTGTTCAAAGACTTAAATGGAAGACCTGAAACTGTACATCTAGGAGAAACCTAGGGAGGAAGCGTAATTGATTTATATTTATAAGCCACATGTCGCTAACAGCCAATGCATCAGCAGAGATTTAAAAAGTTAAAAAATAGAGTGCATAAAAAAATAGCATTTAGCTGGGTGTTTAACTGAACTGTGCATGAAGAGAGAAATTTCTTAATAAAAATACCCCTAAAATCTTAGAATATATGGAGAAATTTCAAATTTTAAGATGTCTGTATATTTTAAAAAATTGGAAAAACAAATGGAAAGCTGAGAAGTATTTATGACAAACTTTAGGATATATAGCAAGTTCTAAAAAAATTAATAAGAAAATAAAAAACCATAGTTTCTTGAAACTGATTTAAAAAAATGAACAACATAGAAGAAACAGAACTGTTTAATAGATGAAAAAAAGTTCCCCATCACTAACTACTGAGAGATGTGCAAATCAAAACAATGAGGCAACATTTCAAAAGAACTTAGCAAATAGGGAAAGTCTAAAATAATAATCTGATGACATTCAGGCTGATGAGGGTACAGGCACTTGTAGAATGTAAGTGGGAATGTAAATTAAATGACAGTAGGAGATGAAATCAAGTTAATGGAAGTGCAATTTGGAAATATATGTTAAAAGCCTTTAAAAGTGTGCCTGCTTTTTTAAGGTTAGATTTATTGAAATATAATTTACAAACAATAAAATCCATCTTCTTAAATGTATAGTGTGATGTGTATTTACACATGTATATCGTATAACCAGCACCACAAGACACAGAGTATTTCTATCATCCTCAGTCAGTCCCCTTCTCTCACCGAGGCAATGATTTCTGCCTTTTTTCTTTTTTACATTTTTAGCGACACCATATAAATGGACTTACAGGTTTTTACTCTTTGTGTCTGGTTTCCTTTACTTAGCATATTTCTGAAGTTGATCCATGCTGTAGTTCGTTAGTAGTTCATTCCTCTATAATGATAGGTAGTAGTTCACTGAAAACTATTGCATTTTCTTTCCTGTTTACTCCTGGATAGATATTTATATTGTTTCCAGTTTTTGACAATTATAAATGAGGGTTTATAAACACTTACGTATAGGTTTTTGTATAGATTATATATTTTAACTTCTTCTGGGTAAATAACTAGGGATGGGATTTTCAGATTATGTGAATGTGTATATGTGCTAAATTGCTTCAGTGGTGTCCAACTCTTTGTGACCCTATGGAACACAGCCCAGCAAGGATATAGGAGTGGATTGCCATGCCCTCCTCCAGGATCTTCCCAATCCAGGGATCAAACCTGCGCCTCTTGAGTCTCCTGCTTTGGCAGTTGGCTTCTTCACCACCAGTGCCACCTGGGAAGCCCCATGTGGATGTGTATGTATGACTTTAAAAGAAATAGCTACATTGTTTTCCAGAGTGATTTTACCATAATATATTCCCAAAGGCAATGTAGATAATTCCAGCTGTTCCATATTATGCCACCATTTAGGCTTCATTAGTTGTAAAAATTTTAAGCCATTATAGTAGATGTGTGGTTATATTGAATAGTAGGTTATTTACTTTGGCAACGCTGGGTCTTTGCTGCTGCCTGTCAGTTCAGTTCAGTCGCTCAGTCATGTCTGACTCTTTGCGACCCCATCAATCGCAGCACACCAGGCCTCCCTGTCCATCACCAACTCCCTGAATTCACCCAAACTCATGTGCATCGAGTCGTGATGCCATCCAGCCATCTCATCCTCTGTCATCCCCTTCTCCTCCTGCCCCCAATCCCTCCCAGCATCAGAGTCTTTTCAGATGAGTCAGCTCTTTGCATCAGGTGGCCAAAGTATTGGAGTTTCAGCTTCAACATCAGTCCTTCCAGTGAATGCCCAGGACTGATCTCCTTTAGGATGGACTGGTTGGTTCTCCTTGTAGTCCAAGGGACTCTCAAGAGTCTTCTCCAACACCACAGTTCAAAAGCATCAATTCTTTGGTGCTCAGCTTTCTTTATAGTCCAACTCTCACATCCATACATGACCACTGGAGAAACCATAGCCCTGACTAGACTCACCTTTGTTGACAAAGTGATGTCTCTGCTTTTTAATATGCTATTTAGGTTGGTCATAACTTTCCTTCCAAGGAACAAGTGTCTTTTAATTTCATGGCTGCAGTCACCATCTGCAGTGATTTTGGAGCCCAGAAAAATAGTCAGCCACTGTTTCCACTGTTTCCCCATCTATTTGCCATAAAGTGATGGGACTGGATGCCATAATCTTAGTTTTATAAATGTTGAGCTTTAAGCCAACTTCTTCACTCTCCCCTTTCACTTTCATCAAGAGGCCCCTTTAGTTCTTCTTCACTTTGTGCCATAAAGGTGGTGTCATCTGCATATCGAGGTTATTGATATTCAGACTGAAATTGAAGAAAGTGGGGAAACCACTAGACCATTCAGGTGTGGCATAAGTCAAATCTCTTATGATTATACAGTGGAAGTGAGAAATAAATTTAAGGGACTAGATCTGATAGAGTGCCTGATGAACTATGGATGGAGGTTCGTGACATTGTACAGGAGACAGGAATCAAGACCATCCCCAAGAAAAAGAAATGGAAAAAAGCAAAATGCCTGTCTGAGGAAGCCTTATAAATAGCTGTGAAAAGAAGAGAAGTGAAAAGCAAAGGGAAAGGGAAAGTTATACCCATTTGAGTGCAGAGTTCCAAAGAATAGCAAGGAGAGATAAGAAAGCCTTCCTCAGTGATCAGTGCAAAGAAATAGAGGAAAACAATAGAATGGGAAAGACTAGAGATCTCTTCAAGAAAATTAGAGATACCAAGGGAACATTTCATGCAAAGATGGGCTCAATAAAGGACAGAATGGCATGGACCTAACAGAAGCAGAAGCTGCTGCCTATGGGCTACTCTTTGGTTGCAGGATGTGGGTTTTTCACTGCAGTGGCTTCTCTTGTTGTGGAGCACAGGCTCTAGTTGCACAGGTTTCAGTAGTTGTGACATGGGTGCTCAGCTGCCCTCCGGCATGTGGGATCTCAGTTTCCAGACCACGGATCAAACACACATATCATGCATAGGCAGGTGGATTCTCTACCACTGGACCATGAGAGAAGTCCCCTAGTAGCGGGGTTTTTTTTTTAAGTTGTTACTTTATTTATCCCACCTGCAGTGGGAGTGTAAATCCAGCCATTTTACTCCCACCTTGCCATAAGTGGGCTTTCCTTATGGCTTAGCTGGTGAAGAATCCACCTGCAATGTGGGAGACTTAGGTTCAATCTCTGGGTTGGGAAGGTCCTCTGGAGATGGGAAAGACTACTCTGTCCAGTATTCTGGCCTGGAGAATTCCATGGACTGTATAGTCCATGGGATCACAAAGAGTCAGGCCCGACTGAGCGACTTCTACATTCACTTAGCCATAAGTAAAAAGGACAAGTTTTTAAAATTTATTTATTTATTGTGAATTGTTTGCTTATGTCTTTTGCTTATTTTTCTAACATATTTTTGTCTTTAGTGCTTGATTTTGAAGAGTTCTTTTTTTTTTTTAATTTTTATTTATTTATTTATTTATTTTTTGTCATACATTGATATGAATCAGCCATAGATTTACACGTATTCCCCATCCCGATCCCCCCTCCCACCTCCCTCTCCACCCGATTCCTCTGGGTCTTCCCAGTGCACCAGGCCCGAGCACTTGTCTCATGCATCCCACCTGGGCTGGTGATCTGTTTCACCATAAATAGTATACATGCTGTTCTTTTGAAATATCCCACCCTCACATTCTCCCACAGAGTTCAAAAGTCTGTTCTGTATTTCTCTCTTTTTCCATTTTGCATATAGGGTTATCATTACCATCTTTCTAAATTCCATATATATGTGTTAGTATGCTGTAATGTTCTTTATCTTTCTGGCTTACTTCACTCTGTATAAGGGGCTCCAGTTTCATCCATCTCATTAGGACTGATTCAAATGAATTCTTTTTAACGGCTGAGTAATATTCCATGGTGTATATGTACTACAGCTTCCTTATCCATTCATCTGCTGATGGGCATCTAGGTTGCTTCCATGTCCTGGCTATTATAAACAGTGCTGCGATGAACATTGGGGTGCACGTGTCTCTTTCAGATCTGGTTTCCTCAGTGTGTATGCCCAGAAGTGGGATTGCTGGGTCATATGGCAGTTCTATTTCCAGTTTTTTAAGAAATCTCCACACTGTTTTCCATAGCGGCTGTACTAGTTTGCATTCCCACCAACAGTGTAAGAGGGTTCCCTTTTCTCCACACCCTCTCCAGCATTTATTGCTTGTAGACTTTTGGATAGCAGCCATCCTGACTGGCGAGTAATGGTACCTCATTGTGGTTTTGATTTGCATTTCTCTGATAATGAGTGATGTTGAGCATCTTTTCATGTGTTTGTTAGCCATCTGTATGTCTTCTTTGGAGAAATGTCTGTTTAGTTCTTTGGCCCATTTTTTGATTGGGTCATTTATTTTTCTGGAATTGAGCTTCAGGAGTTGCTTGTATATTTTTGAGATTAATCCTTTGTCTGTTTCTTCATTTGCTATTATTTTCTCCCAATCTGAGGGCTGTCTTTTCACCTTACTTATAGTTTCCTTTGTAGTGCAAAAGCTTTTAAGTTTCATTAGGTCCCATTTGTTTAGTTTTGCTTTTATTTCCAATATTCTGGGAGGTGGGTCATAGAGGATCTTGCTGTGATTTATGTCAGAGAGTGTTTTGCCTATGTTCTCCTCTAGGAGTTTTATAGTTTCTGGTCTTACATTTAGATCTTTAATCCATTTTGAGTTTATTTTTGTGTATGGTGTTAGAAAGTGTTCTAGTTTCATTCTTTTACAAGTGGTTGACCAGTTATCCCAGCACCACTTGTTAAAGAGGTTGTCTTTTTTCCATTGTATATCCTTGCCTCCTTTGTCAAAGATAAGGTGTCCATAGGTCCGTGGATTTATCTCTGGGCTTTCTATTCTGTTCCATTGATCTATATTTCTGTCTTTGTGCCAGTACCATACTGTCTTGATGACTGTGGCTTTGTAGTAGAGTCTGAAGTCAGGCAGGTTGATTCCTCCAGTTCCATTCTTCTTTCTCAAGATTACTTTGGCTATTCGAGGTTTTTTGTATTTCCATACAAATTGTGAAATTCTTTGGTCTAGTTCTGTGAAAAATACCGTTGGTAACTTGATAGGGATTGCATTGAATCTATAGATTGCTTTAGGTAGAATAGCCATTTTGACAATATTGATTCTTCCAATCCATGAACACGGTATGTTTCCCCATCTGTTTGTGTCCTCTTTGATTTCTTTCATCAGTGTTTTATAGTTTTCTATGTATAGGTCTTTTGTTTCTTTAGGTAGATATACTCCTAAGTCTTTTGTTCTTTTTGTTGCAATGGTGAATGATATTGTTTCTTTAATTTCTCTTTCTGTTTTTTCATTGTTAGTATATAGGAATGCAAGGGATTTCTGTGTGTTAATTTTATATCCTGCAACTTTACTATATTCATTGATTAGCTGTAGTAATTTTCTGGTAGAGTCTTTAGGGTTTTCTATATAGAGGATCATGTCTTTAGATGTGAATTATATTAGCTTTTCATCTATTGCATATTTTGTAGATATTTTCTCCCAGTTTGATTTTTGCTCTTTGATTATACTTATGTTGTTTTATTGCCATATAGAAGATGAATTTTTAAATTTTTAGTGGTCAAATTTATCAATCATTCATTACTACGGATGTTGAGTCATGGTTAGTAACCTTGTTCTTGTTGCTTAGTTGCTAAATTGTGTACGACTCTTTTGCAACCCCATGGACTGTAGCCCACCAGGCTCCTTGGTCAATGGGATTTCCCAGGCAAGAGTACTGGAGTGGGTTTCCATTTCCTTCTCCATGGGATCTTCCCAACCCGGGATCAAGCCAATGTCTCTTGAGTCTCCTGCATTGGCAGGTGGGTTCTTTATGATTGAGCCACCAGGGAAGTCCATCTTGTTCTACAAACAGGTTTATATGAATTTTATTATATGGTTTCATTTTTTACATTTAAATCACTTATTCACTTAGAGTTTATTCTTCTACATGACAGGAGGTATCAACCCCATGTTATCTTTTCTTAAATGATTTTCCTAATTTTCAAAAACTTGGAACTATTTTATAATAGTTCTATAAACTATAAGCTATTTAAAAAAACAAAACTTTGCTTCAGTGATGTTAGATACCATTTTTTTTATATACTGAGTTTCCATATGTACTTGAGTTTATTCATGTACTTCCTTGAATCCTTCTGATTTGACGTCTGTGCTTCATTGCCATACTAGTGCATTAATTTCTATGGCTTTGTAATGTATTTTAATATCTGGTAGGTCTGGTAGTAACTTGTAGAGTTTCTTTTTCAGTATTAGTCTAGCTATTCATATTTTTCTATGTTCTGTTGTGTAGCTTCATTTGAAAAAAATACTTGTTGGTGTTTTCATTGAAATTTTGTTAAAACTTTTAATATTAATTTAGGGAATACCTGACATCTTTATGATGTATAGATGTTCTATTCAACAACAAAGAATGTTTTTGTATTCCATCAGCTTTTGCATTTGTTTCTTCTGAGTGATTATTGTTTGTATATATGGAAGATACTGATTTTTGAACATTCATGGTATATCCTGTTAATTTACTAAATTTGTTGGAGGTGGTTTTAGTAGATTTTCCAGGCTTTTCTTGGAAACTGTCATATCATATGCAAGTAAATGTAATTTTCCTTCTTTTCTAGGTCTTATGTTTCTGATTTGTTTTGCCTAATATGGATCCAGTATATGGTTCAGTTCAGTCGTGTCCGACTCTTTGTGACCCCATGAATCGCAGCCCACCAGGCCTCCCTGTCCATCACCAACTCGCGGAGTTTACTCAAACTCATGTCCATCGAGTCGGTGATGCCATCCAGCCATCTTATCCTCTGTCATTCTCTTCTCCTCCTGCCCCCATATATGGTAAATTGTAGTAAAAGTCATGATCATCTTTTTCTCTTTCTCTTCTTGATCTTAGTGAAGTGCCTAAAAGTAGTACCTCATTAAATATGATACTGACTTTAGGACTCAGGTGTGCATGTGAGTGTGTATGTATGTCTTTACAGCTATAATAAGGAAATAATCAGTGGAAACAATGACAGACTTTATTTTGGGGGGCTCCAAAATCACTGCAGATGGTGACTGCAGCCATGAAATTAAAGGACGCTTGCTCCTTGGAAGGAAAGTTATGTCCAACCTAGACAGCATATTAAAAAGCAGAGACATTACTTTGCCAACAAAGGTGAGTCTAGTCAAAGCTATGGTTTTTCCAGTGGTCATGTATGGATGTGAGAGTTGGACTATAAACAAAGCTGAGCGCTGAAGAATTGATGCTTTTGAACTGTGGTGTTGGAGAAGACTCTTCAGAGTCCCTTGGACTGCAAGGAGATCCAACCATTCAATCCTAAAGGAAATTAGTCTTGGGCGTTCACTGGGAGGACTGATGCTGAAGCAGAAACTCCAGTACTTTGGCCACCTGATGCAAAGAGCTGACTCATTTGAAAAGACCCTGATTCTGGGAAAGATTGAGGGCAGGAGGTGAAGGGGATGACAGAGGATGAGATGGTTGGATGGCAGGCATCACCAACACAATGGACGTGGGTTTGGGTGGACTCTGGGAGTTGGTGATGGACAGGGAGGCCTGGCGTTTTGCCGTTCATGGGGTCACAAATAGTCGGGCACGATGGAACGAGTGAACTGAATTGAACTGAATCATTTTACCAGGATATGTTTTAGAGTAGATCGCTGTGTATTGGTTTTCCCAGATACTTTTATGGGCCCTTTTGATATATTAATTAAGCTTTTTGTTTCCAGAAAGTTTTCTTGGTTTATAGTTTTAAATATTGGTTCTCTGTGTGTGTATGTTTTAAATTAAAACAATGGAGAAAGGAACTTAAGCAGTAAGCTATTTAATGGGGAAAAAAATAAGTGAGAAAAAAATTCAAAATTAGAGAGGGAAGATGTTGAATGATTTGACATGAGGAAAAGGCAAGAAAAGTTGACATTTATACAGCCTTTGTCAAAGCAAAAAGGTTATAAGGATTGAGGTAAAACTGGAAAATAGAGTCAAATAAGTTTTGCATAAAAATAGCAGCCTTCTTGGTTAAGGTGAAATGGTAAGATTCTGACAAGGATAATAATCAGAAGTCATGTCCTGGATAGCCAGTTGCAGGCACAACTGATGTTCTCAGATGTTTTTATTTTGTTTGGTTTTATTGGAAAAGTTTCCCAAAATAATATTCACAGTGAGATTAAACAATGTTTTTCTTTAAAAATAGTCCCATATAGAGCCAAATGCCTATTGTAAATTATTTTGATTCTTCTCATTACTTTCTCTGCATTTTAATAGCATCCATTTCTTGATAATTCATCTGACACTGTCCAGATTTAGAAGTTTTAAGATTCTCAAAGTGTACACCCTTAACCTTCTTTCATGATTCTCAATGTTTTTATTGAAAACAAAAAAAACCAACTTTATCTGTGGAAAAATTTCATTTTAAAAAAATCGAGGGTTTTTAGGTGCTTCTTTACATCATCTCTGTTTTGTTTGTTCTTTTTCATTTATTTCTTTATTTATTTTGGCTTTGCTGGGTCTCCACCGCTGCTTGGACTTTTCCCTGGTTGCACTGAGTAGGGGCTGCCCTCTGGCTCAGGGTGCGGGCTTCTCATTGCAGTGGCTTTCCTTGTGTGGAGCTCAGGCCCTAGGACACGCGGGCTTCAGTAGTTGTGGCATGTGGGCTCTGTAGTCTCGGCTCCCGGGCTCTAGAGCACAGGCTCAATAGTTGTGCACAGGCTTAGTTGCTCCAAGGCATGTGGGATCTTCCCTGACTGGGGCTCAAACCTGTGTCTCCTGCATTAGCAGGCAGATTCTTTACTACTGAGCCACCCGGGAAGCCCCCACCTTAGGGTTTTCTTATCCCATGCCCACAGCAGACATCACTAATTGATGACCTCACTCAGCCATCTGGGGTCAGCCCCAGACTCAGAATCCTCCCCAAGACAGCACACCAGTGAACCAGTAACAGTTTCCCAGTGATGACACGGGAGATGCCGAAGCCGACTGGGGCATCCATGCCCTAGGCCTTAGTCACTGTGTTCTCTCCTGCATTGGAAGAGCTCTCTGTGCTGCTCAAAGAGCTTTCTCTGCTTCTTCTGGCCTTTGACAATTGGAGATTTCCTGGATGTGAAGGAGACAGGTTTCAAGCTGCTTGAGTCTTCTTGGGATCAGCCTGAAATCCCATCAGCCATGCAGTCAGCAGTGAGTAGTCCTTAATTCACACAAAGGTTGTTAAGGAGGTGCTGGAATTTGAACCAAAATCTGGCTGACATCTGAAACCCATGTTGTTCTTCTCTATGCTGCTATCTCCTCAAACGATACTGAAATCAGCTTGGCTGATGGACTTATACAGTTCTATCTTCATATAGTTCATGACTGTATGCTTTTTTTCCCCTCTTGCTTTATTAATCCCAAGGATTTATTTTTTAGTCCAGTGTCATTAAAGTTTAGGATAGTCAGTTATCTACCAAATGCATTCTAAGAAGTTTCAGATCCAGAGAATCTAGTATCAAAAATACCTGTCTTTGTTTTCGTTCATTTAACAAGAATGTTCTCAGTAAGTGTTCTCTAATTTCAAGGGATGATTGATGATATCTGAAAGGAGACAGTGGGGCACCACAAAGATGTAGGGGTTCTGATTATGAATATTTGATGGATATGATTATTGGTTTTTACAACACATTCAATAGTCTTCAGAGACAGAATCTTCTGGAATGCAGGAGTGTCTGTCAGTCAGTAGGGAAGGTACCAAGGCCAACTGGTCAGTGAGGCCGGATGCTGTCATGAAATGATTGACAGGGCTTTCTCAGAAGAGACTCCTCAACAGATTCCTAGGTAAGTAATGCTGCTGTGGTTCCAAAGGAAAGACGTGAAGGCTGTGGTAGCATCTTTATCACTTCTGTATTCCATACAGCCGAGGATCTGCTCCATGATGGGCATGTGAATACAACAGTAAGCCAGGCACAATTTATTTTCCTTCTTTTGAATTCCTTACAGCACCTAGGTTAGTGTTCCTTTATTAATAACCCTTCAAGAAATACTTCATTGACTTCTTAGGACAGGGGGCTGATACCTCTCGCTTAGTACGAGGACTAAGTGGTACTTGATTATTCAGCTCCTTGACCTCACCATGCCCCATGTGTTTCTGCCCCAGAGCTCCTGCTAAATCGAAGGGGATGGCCCTCATTGGTAGAGGGGAACAGTTCTTCATGTCAACATCTGGAGTGATAAGTATGCCATAAGAAACTTGCGATTTTTATAAACACTTGTTTGATTACTGGGATTTGTGTTGGACTGAAAGTCAGGAGACCAAGTTCTGGTCCCAGCTCTGACACTTGAGCAGAATTGCAGCTTTCAGAAAATTATTTCACCTGTGTGGATTTTGGCTTTTTTGTCTGTAAAACATGGAGCTCTGGCTAAGTGAACTCAAAAGTTTCTTCTTGCAGTAAAAGCCTGTGATTCTCTTAAAATGTGTTTTCCAAGTGCTTAATACTTACTGCCAAAGTGATGTTTCTTAAACTATTTTCAACATGTGTTGCTTGCTGTTGTGTAGCTAAAGAAGTTAAAAAGTTCAAATTTAGAAAAATAATTTAATGATCTGGTAGCAGGAATTGTAGCACCTGACCTGTGTCTGCTGGCAAAATGCTTGCTTTCAGATTCTCTAGGATATCCATAGGATAGGGTCATAAGCCTCATTAAAGCTGCTTGTTCACTGTTTGCTAGAGGGGATTCTAACATAATCCATTTATCAATCAGTTACTTGTAAGATGGAGTGTGAATTTGTGTCTGTAAGAAATTTGCATGGTATGTGAACCTAATCTGGTTCCCATTTAGAGAGAGCATTTCCTTTGTTGAAAGTGTATAGTCCTGATAACATGCGTCAGTATTTTGTTACTTCCAGAGTAGCATTATATGACCTTAGCTTGATGATACCCTAATATTGCTAGATGGTACAGCTGGCGAGGCTATTTTAAAATATTTTGATATTGTGTGTACAGGGTTATGCTGCAGATTAAATAACATGGTAGTGTTTATAGTCACTTAAAGCATACAGTAACGTGCATGTTATTTTCTTTCTTCCTAGTGAGGTTCTGCTATATTTCTTCAGTTGAGCAATAAGACTGAAAATTGTTGCTGTGATTTTAGGTTTTTGAATGTTGAAAATTAATATTTTATGAGTTTTATATTAATAGAATTATTTTTTAAATATACACTTTCATTGGCATTTTATCTCAGTATAAGTATCTGTCTTATCGATATATTATTTTAAAGATTTAATAGGTCGCATGTATCTGCTATTCATAGATCATGTCTACAAACTTTCTGTTTTGGAATCCTTTCAGAATGATTTGTCAAATAAAGTCAGCTCCAAATTTTATTTCCATCTAACATTCTGTAATGTGTTAATACAACCAAGTTTTACTATACTCCAATTTATTACTTTAAAATTATTTAAGTAATCAAATATATTTCTAGCTTTCTTGTCTGATATTTAATAGTGTTCCTATCATTAAAATTTCTATACATGTGTACATTATAATAAGATGTCTGATTTGAATCAGATTAGCTCCATATAAAAATTCTTATTTCAAAATACTTTCCAAATTACAGCTATGTGAATATAGACCACTGGAGTCATTATTGGAGGGTGATGATGGGTGGGAAAATATTGACGAAAAACATCATGATATAATTTGAAAGTCATGGTGTCCATATTTAAAATTAATCTTTTATAAAGCTTATTTCCCAGTACAGAGACTCTGAGAATCTGTTAAGGGCTATATATGGTTTATTTACTAGTTAATATGGAAAAGTGGCATTTCTGAATTCTGAGTTAACTCACTGAACTGTATAAACTGGAAGGATTAAGAGGTATGTCTGTTTCTGTTGTGCTGTGCTCAGTCGTGTCTGACTCCTTGCGACCCCATGGATTGTAGCCCCCCAGGCTCCTCTGTCCATGGAGATTCTCCAAGCAAAAATAATGGAGTGGGTTGCCTTGCCCTCCTCCAGGGGATCTTCCCAACCCAGGGATTGAACCCAGGTCTCCCGCACTACAGGTGGATTCTTTACTGACTAAGCCACCAGGGTTTAGGGTCTGTTAAAAAGCTGTGGACTGGGAATTTCCTGGTGGTCCAGTGGTTAGGACTTGGCACTTTCACTCTAAGAGCCCTAGTTCAATCAATGATTGGGGAACTAAAATGCCATGTGCTGCACGGCCATGAAATTACATGATTACTTCTTGGCTGGAATGCTGTGACAAACCTAGCAAGTGACAGTCGCTCAGTCGTGTCTGACTCTTTGCAACTCCATGGACTATACAGTCCATGGAATTCTCCAGGTGAGAATACTGGAGTGGGTAGCCTTTCCATTCTCCAGGGGATCTTCCCAACCCAGGGATTGAACCCAGGTCTCCCACATTGCAGGAAGATTCTTTACCAGCTGAGTTACAAGGACCCTAGACAGTGTGTTAAAAAGCAAAGACATTACTTTGCCAACAAAGCTCCATATAGTCAAGGCTATGGTCTTTACAGTAGTTATGTGTGGTTGTGAGAGATGAACCATAATGGCAGAGCACCGAAGAATTGATGCTTCTGAACTGTGGTGTTGGTGAAGACTCTTGAGAGTCCCTTGGACAGCGAGGACATCAAACCAGTCATTCTTAAAGGAAATCAACTCTGCATACTCATTGAAAGGACTGATGCTGAAGCTGAGACTCCAATACTTTGACTACCTAATGGGAACAGCTGACTCATTGGAAAAGTCCTTGATGCTGGGAAAGATTGAAGGCAGAAGAAGAGGGCAACAGAGAATGAGATGGTTGGATGGCATCGAATGATGCAGTGAACATGAATTTGGGCAAACTCTGGGAAATGGGACAGGGAGGCCTGGCTGGCTGCAGTCTGTGGGGTCACAAAGAGTTTAACACAACTAAGCGACTAAACAACAACAAGAACATGCTTCATGACATCACAGAAACAAACAACAACTGTGGACCCCCAAGGGGAAATACATGTAAGAATGGCATGATCGCTGACAATGTCAACACTGTCTTGGAAATGAATAGAATTTGTAGCTAATGTAGAGCAAGGAGATGCTTTTGAATGTTTAGGTAACTGTGTTTTATGTAGACACACCTTACTTTATGAAGTGAAACTTTTATAATATGGTTCAGTTCAGTTCAGTCGCTCTGCGTGTCCAACCCTTTGCGACCCCATGAACTTCAGCATGCCAGGCCTCCCTGTCCATCACCAAATCCCAGAGTCCACCCAAACCCATTTCCATTGAGTCGGTGATGCCATCCAACCATCTTATCCTCTGTTGTCCCCTTCTGCTCCTGCCCTCAATCTTTCCCAGTAACAGGGTCTTTTCAAATGAGTCAGCTCTTCATATCAGGTGGCCAAAGTATTGGAGTTTCAGCTTCAGCATCAGTCCTTCCAGTGTACACCCAGGACTGATCTCCTTTCAGATGGACTGGTTGGATCTCCTTGCAGTCCAAGGGACTCTCAGGAGTCTTCTCCAACACCACAGTTCAAAAGCATCAATTCTTTGGTGCTCAGCTTTCTTTATAGTCCCACTCTCACATCCATACATGACCACTGGAAAAACCAAGCCTTGACTAGATGGACCTTTGTTGGCAAATTAATGTCTCTGCTTTTTAATATGCTGTCTAGGTTGGTCATAACTTTCCTTCCAAGGAGTAAGCGTCTTTTAATTTCATGGCTGCAGTCACCATCTGCAGTGATTTTGGAGCCCAGAAAAATAAAGTCAGCCACTGTTTCCACTGTTTCCCCATCTATTTGCCATGAAGTGATGGGACTGGATGCCATGATCTTTGTTTGCTGAATGTTGATAATATAGTAATCACAGTCAATTGATATCAGCTATTATTTTGTATCTTCTGTTAAAGATACAAGCTCTGATAATGCTTTGTTGTTCAGTCACTAAGTCATGTCCAACTCTTTGTGACCCATGGACTATAGCACTTCAGGCTTCCCTATTCTTCACTATCTCCTGGAGTTGGCTCAGACTCATGTCCCTTGAATGCCATCCAACCGTCTCATCCTCTGACACCCTTTTGTCCTCCTGCTCTCAGTCTTTCCCAGCATCAGAGTCTTTTACAATGAGTTGGCTGTTTTCATCAGGTGGTCAGAGTATTGGAGTTTCAGCTTCAGCAGCAGTCCTTCCGATGAGTAGTCAGGATTGATTTTCTTTAGGAATGACTTGACCTCCTTGCTGTCCAAGGGATTCTCAAGAGTCTTCTCCAGCTCCACAGTTCGAAAGCAGCAATTCTTCATTGTGCAGCCTGCTTTATGATCCAACTGTATGATCACATCCATACATGACTAATGGAAAACCACAGCCTTGACTAGACAGACCTTTGTTGGCAAAGTGATGTCTCTGCTTTTTAATACACTGTCTAGGTTTGTCATAGCTTTTCTTCCAAGGAGCAAGTATCTTTTAATTCTGTGGATGCAGTCACTGTCCACAGTGATTTTGGAAACCAAGAAAATAAAATCTGCCACTCCCACTTTTTCACTGTCTGTTTGCCATGAAGTAATGGGATCAGATGCCATGATCTTCCTTTTTTGACTATTGAGTTTTTAGTCAACTTTTTTACTCTCCTCTTTCATGTTCATCAAGAGGCTCTTCAGTTCCCTTTCACTTTCTGTCACTAGATGGTATTATCTGCATATCTGAGGTTGTTGATATTTCTCCTGGCAATCTTAATTCCAGTATGTGATTCATCCAGTTCAGCATTTTGCGTGATGTACTTTACATATGCATTAAATAAGCAGGAAAGCAATATATAGCCTGTCATAATCCTTTCTCAATTTTGAACCAGTCTGTTGTTCCATGTCTGGTTCTAACTGTTGCTTCTTGATCAGTATCCAGGTTTCTTAGGAGGCAGGTAAGGTGGTCTGGTATTCCCATCTCTTTCAGAATTTTCCACAGTTTGTTGTGATCCACATAGTAAAAGTATTTCGTGTAGTGGATGAAGCAAAAGTAGATGTTTTTTGGGAATTCCCTTGCTTTTTCTATGATCCAGTGATATTGATGATTTCCTCTGCCTTTTCTACATCTAGCTTGTACATCTGGAAGTTCTTGGTTCACATGTTGCTGAAGCCTAGCTTGAAAGATTTTATTACCTTATGTGCATGTAAAATGAGTGCAATTGTATAGTAGTTTGAACATTCTTCAGGCTTCCCTGGTAGCTCAGCTAGTAAAGAATCTGCCTGCAATGAAGGAGACCATGGTTCGATTCCTGGGTCGAGAGATATGCTGGAGAAGGGATAGACTACCCACTCAGTATTCTTTGGCTTACCTGGTGGCTCAGATGGTAAGAATATACCTGCAGTGTGGGAGTCCTGGCTTTGATCCTTGGGTTGGGAAGAACCCCTGGAGAAGGGAATAGCTACCCACTCCAGTATACTGGCCTGGAGAATTCCATGGACAGAGAAGCATGCAGGCTATAGTCCATAGCATTGCAGAGTTGGACACAACTGAGCGGCTTTCACTTGAACATTTTCTGGCATTGCCTTTCTTTGGGATTGGAATGAAAACTGACCTTTTCCAGTCCTGTGGCCACTGCTGAGTTTTCCAGACTTACTGGCATCTGAGTGCAGCACTTTAACAGCATCATCTTTTTAGAATTTGGAATAGCTCAACTAGAATTCCATTACCTCCACTAGCTTTGTTCATAGTAATGCTTAAGTAATGCCTACTTGACTTCACACTCCATGATGCCTGGCTCTAGATAGTGCCCACACCATTGTGGTTATCCAGGTCATTAAGACCTTTTTTGTATAGTTCTTCTATATATTCTTGCTACCTCTTCTTAATCTCTTCTGCTTCTGTTAGGTCCTTGCCATTTCTGTCCTTGATTGTGCCCATCTTCCCATGAAATATCCCCTTTGTATCTCTAGTTGTTTTCTTCTATTTCTTTGCATTGTTCACTTAGTAAGGGTTTCTTATCTCTCTGCTATTCTCTGGAGCTCTGCATTCAGATTTGGGTATATCAGTCAGTTGGGTATATCTTTCCCTTTCTCCTTTACCTTTTGTTACTCTTCTTTTCTCAGCTACTTGTTAGGCCTCCTCAGACAACCACTTTGCCTTCTTGCATTTCTTTTTCTTTGGGATGGTTTTGGTCACTGCCTCCTGTTCATTGTTATGAACCTGCATCCATAGTTCTTCAGGCACTTTGTCTACCAGATCTAATCCCTTGAATCTATTTGTCATCTCTACTGTATAGTCATAAGGGGTTTAATATAGGGCATAGCTGAATGGCTTAGTGCTTTTCCCTATTTTTTCAATTTAAGCCTGAATTTTGCCATAAAGAGCTGATGATCTGAGCCACAGCTCCAGGTCTTGTTTTTGCTGACTGTATAGAGCTTCTTCATCTTTGGCTGTAAAGAATATTATCAGTCTGATTTTGGTATTTGCCATCTGGTGATGTCCATATGTAGAGTTGTCTCTTGTGTTGTTGAAAGAGGGTGTTTGCTATGACCAGTATATTCTCTTGGCAAAACCCTGTTAGCCTTTGCCCTGCTTCATCTTGTACTCCAAGGCCAAACTTTCCTGTTACTCCAGGTATTTCTTGACTTCCTACTTTTGCATTCGAGTCCCCTATGATAAGAAGGACATCTTTTTTTTTTTTTTTTCGTGTTAATTCTAGAAGGTCTTGTAGCTCTTCATAGCACAACTGTTCAACTTCTTCAGTATTAGTGGTTGGGCATAAACTTGGATTACTGTGATGCTGAATGGTTTGCCTCGGAACCAATCCAAGATCATTCTGTTATTTTTGAAACTCTACCCAAGTGCTATATTTCAGGCTCTTTTTTTTTTTGACTATGAGGGCTACTCCATTTCTTCTAAGGGATTCTTGCCCAATAGTAGTAAATATAATGGTCATCTGTATCAAATTCACCCCTTCCCTTCCTCTTTAGTTCACTGATTCTTAAACTGTCGATGTTCACTCTTGCCATCTCCTGCTTGAGCACATCCAATTTACCTTGATTCATGGACCTAACCTGAACCATATACCTAAATCTGAAGAATTGATGCTTTTGACCTGTGGTGTTGGAGAAGACTCTTGAGAGTCTCTTGAACTGCAAGGAGAGCAAACCAGTCAATCCTAAAGGAAATCAGTTCTGAATATTCATTGGAAGGACTGATGCTGAAGCTGATGCTACAGTACTTTGGCCACCTGATGCAAAGAACTGACTCATTGGAAAAGACCCTGATTCTTGGAAAGATTGAAGGCATGAGGAAAAGGGGATGACAGAGGATGAGATGGTTGGATGGCATCACTGACTCTATGAACATGAGTTTGAGCAAGCTCTGGGAGTTGGTGATGGACAGGGAAGCCCGGCATGCTGCAGTCGGGGTCGCAAAGAGTCGGACACAACTGAGCGACTGAACTGCACTGATGGACCTGATGTTCCAGGTTCCTGTGCAATATTGTTCTTTACAGCATCAAACTTTTCTTTCACTACCAGACACATCCACAACTGAGCATCGTTTCTGCTTTGGCCCAGTCTCCCCTTCTTTCTGGAGCTATTTTTCCACTCTTTCCCAGTGCATTTTGGACACCTACTGACTTGGAGTCTCATCTTCTGGTGTCGTGTCTTTTTGCCTTTTCATACTGTTTACAGGATTCTCGAGGCAAGAATACTGGAGTGGTTTGCCATTCCCTTCTCCAGTGAATGTTTTGTCAGAACTCTGTACCATGACCTGTCCATTTTAGGTAGCTCTGCATGGCAGCGCCCATCGCTTCATCAAGTTACACAAGGCTGTAGTCCACATGATCATTTGGTTAGCTTTCTATCATTGTGGTTTTCATTCTGTAGGCTCTGGGTTTATGCAAGCTTCCTAATGGGAGGGACTGGCTGTGGCGAAAACTGGGTCTTGCTCTGGTGGGCAGACCCATACTCAATAAATCTTTAATAGAGTTGTCTGATGGGTGAGGCTGTGCTTCCTCCCTGTTAGTTGTTTGGCCTGAGGCAACCCAGTCCTGGAGTCTTTAAGCTCTGCGGTAGGGCTAATGGCAACCTCAGAGGACTTATGCCAACACATGCCTCCCAGGCCTGCTGCTGCCAGTGCCCCTGTCCCTACAGCAGAACACTGCCAACCCACACCTCCACAGGAGACCCTCAAACACTCACCAGCAGGTCTGGCTCAATCTCCTGTGGGATCACTGCTCCTTTCCCCTGGGTCCTGGTGCACGCAAGACTTTGTGCCTCCCAGAAGTCTGTTTCCCCCTGTCTTGTGAAAGTTCTGAAATCAGACCCCACCAGCCTGCTAATAATGTTTGCCTGCTTATCAACATATTGCAAAGTCTTAAGCTTCTGTTTGATTTAGACAAAGAGGAGGATTGTAAATTGGATGCAGTTCAGATTATCCTCTTTGTTTATTTTGTTTAAGGACAAACACAAGCACTTTCCTATCAATTGGAAATCAGAAAGAGAAGGTATTGTAGATTCTTTCATATAATTGAGAACTTGTGTCAGAAGAACAAATTGGAAATTGACTGTAATTGAAAAAATTTCATTTTGCAAATGTGGTGTTTTTAGCAAAGAGGCAATTGTTAACCTATGTATTATTGAGGGAATTTCCCCCCAAAGTCTGGAAAACATATTGTTATAGCCCAACCATCTTGGCTCCAATAGGCTTCCAGATATTGCTTGAAGAACCAGGTTGTAATAGGAGAGCAGGTTGGAATATAATTGGTTATAGGGTCAAAATGCTAGTATCATTAGGAAAATCCCTAAATGTAACTCAGTGTTTTGTTATGATACTTGAATTTATGGCCCCATTTCAAGGAGTCATAGACTTGGGTATCATGGAACAGTAGATGGAATGAAGAGATAGTGAAAAGGCACAGCTTTCTGCTTTTTCTTCACATGATAACTTCATGGATGTGTCTTTAAGTCTCTTAATCACAGTGAACATTAAATATAAAGGAAAAAAAGATAAAATTCCAGTAAGTAGTTGTGAGATATAAGAGGAGAAAAAAACCCAACATATAAAGTATATGTAAACAGTATGTAAGATCAAACTGTACTTTTGAAAAATATACCTTAATATTTATTCTAATAAATCCCATGTTTGAAAAGTAACCTGGCACCTTTTAAAAGTCGTATTCTATTGTCTGGGCTGTTATTAATAGGACACAGTGTCATCTGCAGTGTTGTGTTAATGGCAACAGGAGGATAGGGAAGTTGAGGAAAAACAAAAAAGTACCGTATAATAAAAGAATAAAAAGAGCAGATTTATATCAAAATGTAGTAGCATCTATGAGGCTGCATATAGGTTTCTGGTAGATATGAATGACTTCTGTGAACATAAACATGCTGCTTATTCATTCCATGCTTCATTCCCCTTTTGGCATGTAGTGGTTTCCATTAGTCAGTAAGCATTTAGTTTATTGTGAAGATTTTCACATTATGATATCTTGTTGAGAGAATAGGAAAATATTATGTGCTATTCAAATAAGATAAATGCTGTCTTTTTTTTTTATAAGAGCCTGTAAAGTTGCTGAATAAGTCTATATATTTTCTTACAGTTTTGAAAGCGTTTTCTAAATTGCCATTAAACAAAGTCATGAATAGTGACTATCTCCCTCCATAGTATAATTTCCATCAGTCTCTGATGAGAGTTTAAGACACATTTCTTGCTACAACAGGATATGCTACTTAAAAGACTTTAATTGTATAAAATAGTCTAAATTATGATAAGGTGATTAGATTTTACAATAGGAGAGATTTAAGTTCTTGAAAACTGAATCACATTTTGGGGCTGTATCCACATCTCTTTAATGTGAATCTGCAAAGTGGGGGTTAAGTCGTAATATGATTTAGTGAGTGGTCACATCTCAATGAGCAATGGCATTTGTCCACATTAACATCTTTTTTCTGTCCCAGCTCTGTTGTCTCTTGCACCCACTTCTCCAGCTCACACTTTGCTGTCTGTCATGCAGATGTTGAAAAATGCTTCCATATGAGCTGTTCTGGCTGCCTGGTACTTAGGTTTCCTGGTTGCTTGAGGAGTAGGAAGGCAGCAGATTTGACTCTTGATGGGAAGGGGGTCCTTTATGTTTTCCATCATCTGTGAATCTCTCACTCAGTTCTGCATAAACTGAGAGAAGCAGAAACTAGTGGCATTAGTGTGTTAGCCATCAGTCAGCCAGTTTGCTTTTGATAGAAAGATGAGTAAATCATTATCTTTCTGAATCTTCTCTTCTGCCTCCTTTTCTCTTTTTGCCAAGTCATTGAATCCTCACTCAACTAGCCACACTGTTTCTAGAGTTACTTTTGACTCAGTCCTCTTACTGTTCTCTTTTTTGTCTTCTTTCTTTGTTCACTGGTGCCCTACTCCAGCCTCTCACTGTCTCTTGCCTGGACTGTTATCTTATTTTCTTAAATGGATTCTCTGCTTTCATTTCCCCATTATGTTGCTGCCAGAGCTGATAATATTATTCCTTGCCAAAAAAACTTTGGTGACATCTTTCTGCATGCAGAAATTGTGTCCCGGCTTCTTAGCATGGTTTTCAAAGCTTCCTATAAACTCATTATAACTGTTTTTCTCTTTTTTTCTCCTGGGTTATAATGTGTTTCTAATAGCCTCTACACTCCCAGAAGACACTGATCCAGCCCTGGTTTTCCTTGTTTTATTTCCTCTTCCCTATCTCCATTCGTAAAAATCTTAGATATTTTTCAAGGCCCATCTCAGTGTCACTTTGTTTTTTGAGTTCCCAATTAGGAGATAACCTGTCTCTACCCCTACTCTAAAATATTATTATTTTAAAATCTGTTAGGCTTTTTTCAGAGTAGATGTTACTTCTAGATGTGCTGGTGTCATCTCTCCTTCCTCTATGTGGGGCATTGGAAAAATCTCAGTATTCTGGTTAAGCTGATTTAGATTCTGATCTCAACTTTGCCAGTTGCTGTAGGTTTATTTGTTTTGCACAGAGAACCTAAATTCACTCATTGTCTTTTCTCATCCTCAAGGTATCTTAAAATAGTTTGCTCTTAGGGTCATGAGGGTTAAATAATTTGACTTCTGTAAAGCACATATTGCCTTTGCATAGCAAGTATTCAATCATATGCATTCATTTTGTTTTTCTTTCCTTTTAAAAATGTATGATTCTTCATATTTGATCATGCTTGGCACTCAGGTGGCTGTTGAAAGGGATTTACTTCTATTTGCCCAATTATTACTATCAAGTCAGATCAATAAAATTTCATTTAAGCTTCCTATGCAGAAGACCTCGGAGTAGGTGCTATCATGGATAGAAAAATGTATATATCATTATCATTGTCCTGTAGGAGTTTATAGCCTATACATGTGGAACCAAGGCATAAATAAAAGCTAAATATCTTTGTACATTTTTAAATAGTAAATCCATATGAACACAAATGAAAACCCAATGAGTTGCCTTGTGTTTAAAAGGGTCTACTTACCAGAATAGGATTCAGGTATGAGTGGTGGATCTAGGAAGTGTGAGGTGTCAATCCAGGAGGTAGTAGGAAGTGGAGAAGAGCCCTTGGGGTGTCCCTGGAGGGGTGCCGAACTGAAGACAAAGGCCCTTCCGGTGTGATTCACTGCAAGGAAAAGTTATCACACGCTGCTCTTTAATCATTCCTTTCTCTGGTCCATTTGGAAAAACTTTGTTATAAGTGTTATAAGATCCCATAAGCATAAGAAAGCAAGGACAGGGAAGGAAAGATTTAGTTAAATGTAGAACTTGAGAACCTGGCCTCAACTGTACAGTCCATGGAATTCTCCAGAACAGAATACTGGAGTGGGTAACCTTTCCCTTCTCCAAGGGATCTTCCCAAAACAGGGATCAAACCCAGGTCTCCCACAATGCAGGTGGATTTTTTATCATCTGAGCCACCAGGGAAGCCCAAGAATTACTGGAGTGGGTAGCCTATCCCTTTTCCAGGGGATCTTCCTGACCGAGGAATTAAACTGGGATTTCCTGCACTGCAGGTGTATTCTTTACCAGCTGAGCTATCAAGGAAACCCGAACCTAGCACTATGGTTATAAATTTGGCTAGGTAAAATAGGAAGTTGATTTTTGAGGCAGATCTATTTAGTATAGGAAAAGTTATGATTTTCATGGTCATCAAAGGCTAATTTGTTTTTCATCTTTATTAGTTTAGTGCTTTTAATCAGGGCTGTAATTTACTATCTGTGTCAAATTCACTTTTCAGAGACACAGATGAGGAGACAGCATTAGGAGTGCAAGCTCTTTATTGAGGGGAGGGAGTATAGTACCTGTATAAGAGAAAGGCGCTAGCAGTAAAGAACCCGCCTGCCAGTGCAGGAGACATAAGAGACACAGGTTCAATCCCTGCATCTGAAATATCCCCTGGAGGAAGGCGTGGCAATCCACTCCAGTATTCTTGCCTGGAGAATCAGATGGACAGAGGAGCCTGGTGGGCTGCAGTCCATAGGATCGCAAAGAGCCAGACACAACTGAAGTGACTTAGCACAATAGAAAGATAAAAGGAGAGGAAGCAGGTTTGGACAAGGAAAGCTTTCAGAGTGGGATGTTGTAATGACACCTATGAAAGAAAAGGAGACGGGAAGATTGGGCAGGGAGAGCTCAGACTGTGATACATTCCGACAAAATCTCAGCCAATTAGGGAGCACCAGAGCTAACGGGTCCCCTTTGAAGAGTCTCCAGTTGAGTAAAAATGGCCACACAGCTGTCCCGCCATGATCATTCTTTAGTAGGAGCTGCCAGGGGAGAGAGTGGCTTTGGCTCACATGCTGTGCTGGTTCCTAGTGGCGCTGCCTCTGGAGGTTGTCAGATGATTGCACTCCTCACAGGTGAAAGCCCAGTTCTTTCTTAATGAGGTTGTGTCTCCATGGCTACTACACTACCTTTTTAATAATAAAATAATTGAAAATCCTTGAAAGCATTAGTATAGATTAGGTGTTTTTTGAGGGGGGGGACAGCCGAAAAATTCACTGAAACAATAAAATGTTTTGTAGAAGCTGAATTTAATGAGTGTTGGATGACTTGCATTATTTGGGTGTATCATATTATTGTTCATCTGTTAAATACATTTTCCCTACCTGTCTCACAAAGTTGTAAGAGAACAAAACAAAACTGTATAACATACAAGGGAATCCCCATTAAGGCTATTAGCTGATTTTTCAGCAAAATCTCTGTGGGCCAAAAGGGAATGGCAGGATGTATTAAAAGTGATGAAAGGGAAGAACCAACAACCAAGATTACTCTACCTAACAAGAATCTCATAGGAATATAATTGCTTTACAATGCTATATTATCTTCTGCTGTACAATGAAGTGAATCAGCTCTATGTATAAATATATCTCCTCCGTCTTGGACCTCCATCCCACCCTTTCTCCATCACACCCATCTAGGTCACCACCGAGCACCAAGCTGAGTGTCTTGTGTTTTTTTAAAGGTTCCCACTAGCTATCTGTTTTACACATGTCGATCCTAATTTCTCAGTTCATCCCGCTATCCCCTTCCCTGTCTGCCATGTGCTTACACGTCTGTTCTCTACATCTGTCTCTATTCCTACCCTGGAAATAGTTTCATCAGCACTGTTTTTGTAGATTGCACATGTATGTATTAATATAAGATACTTGTTTCTCTCTTTCCAACTTACTTCACCCTGTATGACAAACTCTAGGTCCATTCATGTCTCTACATGTCTTTATTGTTTCTTTTGGTGGCTGAGTAATACTCCATTGTATATGTGTACCACATCTTTATCTGTTCATCTTTAGATGGATATTTAGATTGTTTCCTTGGCCTAGCTCTTGTAAATAGTGTTGCTATGAACACTGGGGTACATGTGTCATTTTGAATTATGGTTTTTCAAGGTATATGCCCAGTAGTGGGATTGCTGGGTTATGTGGTAGTTCTATTTTTAGTTTTTTAAGGAACCTCCGTACTGTTCTCTACAGTGACTGTATCGATCTACATTTCCACCAGCAGTGCAAGAGGGTTCCCTTTTCTTCACACCCTGTCCAGCATTTTATTGTTTGTAGATTTTTTGATGATGGCCATTTTGACCAGTGCGAGGTGATACTTCATTGTAGTTTTGATTGGTATTTTTCTATTAATTGGGCTTCCTTTGTGGCTCAGCTGGTAAAGAATCCGCCTGCAATGAGGGTGACCTGGGTTTGATCCTTGGGTTGGGAAGATAACCTGGAGAAGAGAAAAGCTACCCACTCCAGTATTCTGGCCTGGAGAATTCCATGGACTGTATAGATTTTGTACATTTTGTATATTATTTATAAATTCCATGGACTGGTTGTAGATTTTTTGATGATAGCCATTCTGACCAGTTTGAAGTGATACCTCTTTGTAGTTTTGATTTGTATTTTTCTAATAATTAATGATGTTGAGCATCTTTTCATGTGCCTTTGCCATCTGTATTTCTTCATTGAAGAGATGCCTATGTAGATCTTAGGCCTATTTTTTGCTTGGGTTGTTTGTTTTTTGTGTTGATCTCTATGTGCGTGCTGTATGCTGAGCTCTTTAGTTCTTTAGTTCTCCCCAACTCTTTGCAACCCCTGGTCTGTAGCCCACCAGGCTCATCTGTCCATGGGATTCTCCAGGCAAGAATACTGGAGTGGGTTTCCATGCCCTCCTCCAAGGGATCTTTCCAACCCAGGGTTCAAGCCCATGTCTCTTAAAAGTCTCCTGCATTGGCAGGTGGCTTCTTTACCACTTGTGCCACCCGGGAAGCTTTTGTGTATTGAGCTCCATGAGTTGTTTGTATATTTTTGAGATTAATCCTTTGTCCGTTGCTTCATTTGCAAATATTTTCTCCCATTCTAAGGGTTATGTTTTCCTCTTGTTTATGGTTTCCTTTGCTGTGCAAAATATTCTAAGTTTTATTAGGTCCCATTTGTTTATTTTTGTAGGTCAAAAAAGATCTTGCTGTGGTTTATGTCAAAGTGTTTTTCCTATGTTTTCCTCTAAGAGTTATATAATGTTTGGTCTTACGCTTAGGTCTTTAATGCATTTTCAGACATTTTTGCCTCCTTTGTCATAGATTAGGTGACCATGAGTGCCTGGGTTTTTTATCCTGTGCCATTAG
Source organism: Cervus elaphus (assembly GCF_910594005.1). Taxonomy (NCBI): domain Eukaryota; kingdom Metazoa; phylum Chordata; class Mammalia; order Artiodactyla; family Cervidae; genus Cervus; species Cervus elaphus. Next base: position 63,749,967 of record NC_057825.1, on the reverse strand, counting down.
TCTACATTTCTGTTTCTGTGCCAATACTATACTATCTTGGTTACTGTAGCTTTGTATTATAGTTCAAAATTGGGGAGCCTGATTCCTCTGACTCTGTTTTTCTTTTTCAATATTGCTTTGGCTATTTGGTGTCTTTTGTGTTTCCATAAAAATTGTAAAATTTTTCTTCTAATTCTGTGAAGAATGCCGTTAGTACTTTAATAGGGATTGCATTGAATCTATAGATTGCTTTGAGTAGTACATTCATTTTGACAGTGTTGATTCTTCCAATCCAAGAACATGGTATATTTGTCCATCTGTTTGTGTCATTTTTGATTTCTTTTATCAGTGTTTTATAGTTTTCTTGAATATAGTTCTTTTGCTTCCTTCGGTAGATTTATTCCTAAATATTTTATTCTTTTTGTTGCAGTAGTGAATGGAATTGTTCCCTTAATTTCTCTTTCTGATCTTCCATTGTTATTGTATAGGAATGCAAGACATTTCTGTGCGTTTTGTATCCTGCAACTTTACCAAATTCATTGGTTAGTTCTAGTAGTTTTCTAGTGGCATCTTTAGGATTGTCTATGTACAGTATCATGTCATCTGCCAATAGTAACAGTTTTATTTCTAATTTTCCAGTTTATATTCCTTTTATTTCTGTTTCTTCTCTGATTGCCATGACTAGGACTCCTAAAACTATGTTGAATATGAGTGGCAAGAGTGGACATCCTTGTCTTATTCCTGATCCTAGTGGAAATGCCTTCAGTTTTTCACCATTGAGAATGATGTTTGCTGTGGGTTTGTCATATATGGCCTTTATTATGTTGGGGTATATCCCCTCTGTGCCCACTTACTGGAGAGTTTTCATTATAAATGTGTGTTAAGTTTTGTCAGAAGTTTTTCCTGCATCTGTTGAGAAGATCATTTTTTTATTTTCTAATTTGTTAATATGGTGTTAACATTGATTGCTTTGTGTATATTGAAGAATCCTTGCATTCCTGGGATAGATTTCACTTGATCATGGTGTATGATCCTTTTAATGTGCTCTTGGATTCTGTCTGCTAATATTTTGTTGAGAATTTTTGTGTCTTATGTTCATCAGTGATACTGGTCTGTAATTTTCTTTTTTCGTGATATCTTTGTCTGGTTTTGGTGTCCGGCTAATGGTGGCCTCACAGAATGAATTTGAGAGTGTTCCTCCCTCTGTAATTTTTTGGAAGAGTTTGAGAGGGATTGGTGTTAGCTCTTAAAATGTTTGATAGAATTTACCTGTGAAGCCATCTGGTCCTGGACTGTTGTTTCTTAGATTTTTAATTATAGTTTCAATTTCATTACTTGTGACTGGTCTCTTCACATTTTCTAATTCTTCCTGGTTCCGTCTTGAAAAGTTGTACCTTTCCATTAATTTGTCTGTTTCTTCCAGGTTGTCCATTTTACTGGCAGATAGTTGCTTTTAGTAGTCTCTTATGATCCTTTGTATTTCTGCAGTGTCAGTTCTAATTTCTTTTTCATTTCTAATTTTATTGATTTGAGTCCTCTCCCTTTTTTTCTTGATAGTTTGGCCAAAAGTTTATCAATTTTGTTTATCTTCTCTAAGGACCAACTTTGAGTTTTATTGACCTTTGCTCTTGTTTTCTTCATTTCTGTTTATTTCTGCTCTGATCATTATGATTTCTTCTACTGACTTTGGGTTTTGTCTCTTCATCTTTTTCTGGTTGCTTTAGGTGTAGGCTAGATTGTTTATTTGAGATGTTTCTTGAAATGAGATTGAATTGCTATAAACTTCCCTTTTATAACTGCTTTTGCTACACCCCATAGGTTTGGATCATTGTGTTTTTGTTGTCATTTTTTTCTATGTAGTTTTTTTATTTCCTCTTTAATTTCTTCAGTGATCTCTTGGTTATTTAATGGTGCATGTTTTTTTGCCATGTGTTTGTGATTTTTTTATAGGTTGTTTTTTCCCTGTAATTGATTTCTAATCTCATAGCATTATGGAAAAGATATTTGATGCGATTTCAATTTTCTTAAACTTTCTAAGGCTTGATTTGTGACCCAGTGTGTGATCTATGCTGGAGAATGTTCTGTGTGCACTGGAGAAAAAGTGTACTCTGCTGCTTTCGGGTGGAATGTCCTATGAATATCAGTTAAATCTATCTGGTCTATTGTGTCATTTAAAGCTTGTGTTTTCTTTTTTGTTTTTTCTTTCTGGATGATCTGTCCATGTATTTTCTGTCCACTCATGTAAGTGGGGTCTTAAAGTCCCCCACTATTAATGTGTTATTGTCAATTTCCCCTTTTATAGCTGTTAGCATTTGCCTTATGTATTAAGGTGCTCCTATGTTTGGTGCATAAATATTTATAATTTTTGTTTCTTCTTGGATTGATCCCTTGATCATTATGTGATGTCCTTCCTTATCTCTAGTAACAGTCTTTACTTTGTAAAGTCTTTTTTATCTGGTACAAGTATTGCTACTCCAGCTTTCCTCTGATTTCCATTTGCATGGTTTATCTATTTATATCCCCTCACTTTCAGGTTGTATGTGTCCCTAGATCTGAAGTGGATATCTTGTATACATACAGGACTTGTTTTTGTGTCCATTCAGCCAGTCTATGTGTTTTGGTTGGAGCATTTAGTTCATTTACATTTAAGGTATTTATCACTGTGTATGTTCCTATAGCCATTTTCTTAATTGTTTTTGGTTTGTTTTTGAGGGTCTTTTTCTTCTCTGTGTTTCCCACCTAGAGAAGTTCCTTTAGCATTTGTTGTAAAGCTGGTCTGGTGGTGCTGAATTCTCTTAGCTTTTTTTCATCTGTAAAGCTTTTGATATCTCTGTTGAACTAAATGAGATCCTTTCCATTTGCTATCAATATCTATGTTCTCAGGATGTCTACTTTGCAAAGTGAAGTCTATTTAGTCCTCAAATAAAGATAAAAATGCATCATAAATAGTGAAAGCAAGCAACCAGTTTTACATCTGATTCTGAAGTGCTGTTACTTTGGGCAGTTACTCCTGAAGCCATGTTGAGAAATGGCATCTGTGAGTGAGAGACAAAACTGAAATACCATGTTTTCATACAATCTAGCAAGCTGTGTTCCGCAGCAAATGAAGGAAACTGTGTTGTTTATATATTGAAGTTCAGAATATCTTCTACTTACGCTGTCCTGAAACCAACAACTTCAATTAAAATTTAATTTTCTTTTAATAGGTATCTTTTAAAATTCCATTTGTATTATAATATTAGTACTTTATTGTCTTAAAGCTGAACATTGTGAAGTGTTGCCTTATTCCCTCAATTTTAAAGAAATACATGTGAAACAATCCATTTTGAAAGTTGAAGCTGCTTTCTTTTTCAGTGGTTTAGAGGGGAGAGGATCATGGTAACATGTAGGTAGAAAGTGTAATATTCTGACTGTGCATGCATGCTGTCACTTCAGTTGTGTATGACTCTTAGCACCACTGTGACCTGTAGCCTGCCAGGCACCTCTGTCTGTGGGATTTTTCCAGGCAAGAACACTAGAGGGGGTTGCCATTCCCTTCTCCAGGGGATCTTCCCAACCCATGGATTGAACCCAGGTCTTCTGCATTGCAGACTGACTCTTCACCGTCTGATATATGTTAGAATAAACGTCTAATCATAACACTTCCCTACTCAGTGTATGCTTTATCTGTAAAACTACTTCTCTCCTCCCTTCTTTTTCTCTCCGAAAGTAACCTTAGGAAAATTCATTTGAATTGCTATCTGACTTTTCAACAATCTATATTCTGTTTGGATACCCTGCTTAGATTCTGACTGACTTTCAAAGATAACAGTCATGATATGGATTGGTCTGAAAGACCAAAAGTACTGCATTGATGTTCCATTCTTAAATACGGACAACATGATGCTGGGTATTTTTTTTTTTTTTTTAATTTTGACAGTCATTATCCCTTATAGTCTGTTCACTGTTTTTATGCTTCCTGTTAATGGAGATTCCTGTAATATTAGCTTACTATTTTTAGATTGTTCTCCTCTCCCCTCCCTGTTGAAATAGTTTTATGTTACAAGGAGGGGTTACTAAGAAAAAAAAGGCTGATCCTCATAAGCTGTATGAATACAGATAAAAAGACATATTGTGGTTTATGACATCTACATGCCCACCTAGAGGGAAGGGAATTTAAGAGCAGCATAAAAAGAATGAAAATCTAAGTCAACTCAGAAACAAGATATGCCTATGTTGAAGTAAGGATTTAAGTTAGAAAGTTCATTGTTATGGCCCCCAGTTGTATCTATTTTATCTGAAGGCACCATTTGGTTTAATAAAATACAGATCTGAGGTTCTCTTAACCTATCAGTTTCTTAAGACTTAATTATAAAGGTTAACTTTTCAAAGGACAAAAACATTATTCATTTGTCTGTTCACGTCTTCCAGGTTTATCTTGCAGATTATGGACTTTCCTACAGATATTGTCCCAATGGGAACCACAAACAGTATCAGGAAAATCCAAAAAAAGGCCATAATGGGACAATAGAGTTTACCAGCTTGGATGCCCACAAGGGAGTAGGTAGGTTTCTTTTTTTTTATTTCACAATAATTAGAACAAAGTCTTAAGGCTCCATGAAATGACCTTTTTGCCTGGTCAGTTTGAAGAATGAGAACATTGGTGAGATTTTTTTATCAAAAGTAATGAATTCCTGTATGTCAACAAATGTTCTTCTAACTGAGAGAAGAGATACAGACTTTTGACAAGTGAAAAAAGAGTAAAAGATGTCAAGTAAGCAAAATTTGATGCTCATTTGGAGCAGCCTAAGGTACAAGTTTGTTTACATCAAACTTGAAAGTCAACAACTGAATTTTTATGCTTTAGAAACTCTTTTGGATTTGGTGCAGGTACATGTGTGAAGAATGATTCCTGTTTTTCATTGTGCTCTTGTCAGAGCTTTAGCAGATAACCATCTCAACAATAAGGAAGTCTTTTCTGAAACTATGAAGTGTTAACTTGTGGAAATCTCTCCTAGTCACCTTTCATATATCTTACTTATTTAAACTCACTTTGATGGTATTGGAAACACATTTGCAGGTAAATTACATACATAGTCCTTTTATTGGATATTGATTGTACTGCCTTGCATTCCAAGGCAGACTTAATTCAACAATTCCCTAATTAGTTAAAGTCATAACCTATGTCTTGTATTCATTTACCATTAATTAAACCTTAGCTGTTTATTACACTGCAGTCCAAATCCAATAGCCGACCCAGAAAGCCATGGAAAAGGAAGTAGGAGGTCAATATTGAAAATATATGGTGTGGAGTCCCCACTGATGGTTGCTTTGTTCACAATCAATATGGTCAATGCAACTGTACTTTCTTAGTTGCTCTGTCAGCAAGACAAAAAGTCAATTCTAATGTTATGCTAGTAAAAAAAAAAAAAATGGTGACTATTGAAAAACTTTGGCTTTCAAAATTATATTATTCATAAACTTTGTTCACAAAAGTATTTTCAAATACACTAAACCACACAAATAATTTTTAAACAGCTTCAAACGGACCACATTTTCACTAAAAGGCAGTTAGACATTTGCACTTGTTAATGGCTGTTGAACTGTTACCCTAAACTGATACTTTCTAATGAGTTTTTGTTGGTGCAAACAACTGTATATTATTGCCTTTTCTATTAAAAGGACCAATGACCATGTAATGTAGAGGGTCTTGATAATTTTCGAGGGCAATTAAAACCCACTCTAGTTTAAGGTAGGCCACTGAAAAAGTGAAACAAGTGGGTCAGTTGTATACCTTCTTCCTTTTAGGAAGAATCATAGGTTAAATTTTTGGGGTTGGAAATTGGCTTATATAACTACTAATCAGAGTAAGAGAAATCACTGCATTTTTTTTCAAAGATAGTTTGGTTAAAAAAGTAATGGTTTCACTCAGAAATTTAATAATATTTTATTACTTTTCACCATTAGCATTGTTAATGAATCAATGGGCATTTTAAAAATATATATTAATGGGACATTGGCTTTAATTAAGGGCTTCCCTGGTGACTCAGACAGTAAAGAATCCACCTGCAGTGCAGGAGACCTGGGTTCAATCCCTGGGTTGGGAAGATCCTCTGGAGAAGGGAGTGGCAGCCCTCTCCAGTGTTCTTGCCTGGAGAACCCCATGGACAGAGGAGCCTGGTGGGCTACAGTCCATGGGGTCGCAAAGATTCAGACAAGACTAAGTGATTAAGCACAAGGAATGTAAAAGTCAAATGTTCATTGATAGTGTTTTGGGTTTTTTTAATTTAAAGTTCTCAGTGAATTTTGTTCTTCACTATTGCAATATGTATTAGTATGAAAGAGTATTTAGAAACCTGAAAGTACTTTTTGATAGTAGTATAACTGGAAATTCATCATACAAATTCTTAAGCATTGGTCCAATTACATTATTGACGATGTTAACTTATGATTGGGCCACTAAGTTCAACCAATAGCTCTAATACTGATATGAATAGATTTGACCATTATAAATATAACTGTGATTGTGGAATGGGAAAGTAGAGTTGATGGATGTTGATCTGATCACTGTTTGGACTGTGGTAATTCTGAAAGTCCTCCTCAGTTATTCCATAGTTTAGGTAAATATTTTCATTATGCTACCTTCGTGAAAGATTTGAACAATATTTTATTCTGTAGCGTATTTAAGTTTTTGCTCCCTAAATAATAATACATGTTGATGAGCTGGGTAGATTTCACCATGTTAGGTCTTTGGAGAGAAGAATGAACTGAGAATAGTGATAGAAAGACATTACCTCTTTGGGAAGGCTGCTCAGGATGGAGCCTCCACTACATATTTTTGGTATTTGCTGAAAAGTTATAAGCTGGAGTGAATATTCATTTTTACCACAGGTTTAAAAAGATTTCTATAAAAATTATATTCCCTTAATGCATTACAAATAGAGTGTAAAGTTCTCACCATTTCTGTATTTACATATAGATATACATATATATGCATATGCCTTCACATATATATATACACACATATATACTTCCACACATAGATGCATAGATGTGTATGTACACACATTTGCTGAAATTTTAACATGCAGTTTAGTATGAAAACTGAAAGGTTTGGTATCCTCAAATATTTGAATACTATTCATTCCTAATGTTTTAGATTTAATTTTCCAAAATAAAACATTTCACTTTAGGATTTTATTAGAAATGGAATAATCATTTAGTCCCATCTAGAAACTAGTATAAACAAGGCCATAAATCCTGTAGGTAAATGCAGAAGGTCAGATTCATAAATATTAATGTGTTTACTTTCAGTATACATTATGTAGTTTAATCTCAGAAAAATCTTTTCTATACCAGTGCAGCTATGAGATCAAATAAATACTGAGACAGATAATGCAAGGGAAAACATAAAGAGCAAAACAAGTTATCACTAGGAAATAGAATCTCTAGTTGTCAGAGCATTTGTTACGTTTTAGGTTTATCTTGGCTTGATCAGGCCCTGGGAAATATCCAGCCTTCAATGTAAGACTGACTTATGGATTAGACACTTAACAGATATATTGCTAACCTGGTCAGACTGTCTGGTCTGTTACCTTTGTAGTGGTTATTCAGAAACTGAAGCTAACTCTCATGTTTCTGTGGATTATTAATAGTTGGGTTTTCATAATGAAGGAATTTGTATAAGGTGCCAGTCATCAGTTTTACGTAAGCGTTTTTAGTTCAACTGTGTAAAAGGAGGGTAGCTTGTATTATTATAAGTAAAAGTATGAATAGAGGTATATAAAAGTGAATGAACAGATGGGTGAATGGATAGATAACTATTCTTGAGCTATTGTACATATGTATATATCTGTATTTTTTCAAATTGCAATTATTCTTCCAAACTCAATTCTCTTATATGACCTAGAAGTGTTTTGTGAGTGGCTGAAGTGCTTCATTTAGTGTAAAATTAGAGTAATACATGTTGGGCTTATCTCATCTATTATTAATCTCTTATTCATAGAAACCAACATGTATAAACATTGACATATTTTTGGGCTTGTTGCCTGATAATTAAAGAGAATTATATCTGTGTCAAATACACTATTTTAAAATTTGTTACATTCTTAGTAATGTTAAAAAGCAATATTGGGATCAATGTGTGGTATGGATTTTTGTAGATTTTTCTGCTCACTGAGGCATGCAGTCAATACTTAATTTCTCTAGAGATATACTGCATTTAACATATTGAGCTTTTTTAAATACTTCAGACCTGTGCATTGAGTGTATAATACCTGTTTTAATTTGACATCATTGATGACCATACAATGTGATATCTAGATTGCATTTTAAATGTCCATTTGTTTATATGATATATTCAGTATCAAGGAAAGAGCTATACTGCATACTTTAAAACATTTCTGCCAGTTGCTACAGTTTATGAAATCCAAGTCTTGTGTTATTTCCTGCATGGCTGCATTTCACTCTAATATAGCACTCCAACTTACAAAATATATGTGAGATACACTGCGAATGTGTTTTCATCCTACCAAACTTGGGGAAATGACATGGTTTACACAATATTTAACTTCCTAAACAATAATTCAAAAAAGGGAACCTATTTTTCAATTATAAGATATTAAGGTAAACCTTCAAGTTACTATTGAATCTACTAGTAGTCAGAAAAACATACTGTTGATTTTTATTTTTAAGTAAATTTCACTGCTATAAATACTCCTTGGTTGATGTATAAATAAATTTTAATGAAGGCACTATTCCCTCTATGTGGCATAACCCAATTTTGACATTTAGACAAGACTTTCAAAGTCTTGGCATAGATATTAAACTGTTTGGTTGGGTTAAGAATACACATTGGCCAAATGTAAGATACCTTTGCTCTGTTGAATAACTTCTGAGATCACACAGTAGTGTTTCATCAAAAACTAAGGCTTAGGATTTAAAAGGTACTGAAGAAATGAGAGACCTGATTTTATTTATTTGAAATGTGACACATTGCATTCTACCTTCCTAATATCCTAATTGCAGTAAATTGGAGCCACCTTAAAGTTCCCTAGCTCTTTATATATCTGAATTGGAAAAACTACTAAATAACATAGGTTAAAAAATAAATAAAAAATAACATAGGTTACTAGTTAGAAAAACAAGAGTAACATTTAAATTTGTTCTGCAGATAGTCACAATTCACTTTTCAGGTGAGCATCTTACTCAGATGTTTTCTGCTTTCCTATTGTCATTTCTGAATATATTAACTAGTATTTTGAGCAATTAAACCCTGTTTGCTTAAGGCAGAAGTTTCAAGGTTCATTTTATTATTTCCTACAAAAACTTGTTTTTCCTCCTACTTTATAATGTTACTCTATATAAGAAAAAAAATGTTTTCTATACAAAAAACATGTTAGGCAAATAATCAGATCCATTTGGAGATTAACACTGATATTTTTCTTTTTCTCCCAATTCTTTCATTCCATTTGATGAATCTCACCCAGATAATTTTACTGCAGTTTTTCTTTATAGTAAGGACCAGTTCTCCAGTGTGATTTCTTTGTTGTTTCTGTTCCAGCTTGGAAGAACCATTTAACATTTTATAAATTAATGTTTTAATTAGACAGTCTTTTTCATCAGAATGAAGTAGTTTTAAACAAATAGTTTCATGAAAGGTTGGTTGCATGAAAAATTTTGTTAGTGCTGCAGCTTAGACCTCAGGATCTGCTGCTTATTTCTTCCTTGGCAGTATACCTGTCTTTGGTCAGTATATCTTTTGGTGTTTTAAGTTAAAATGCCTGCTTCAAATACTTCCCTAACTGTAGAAGCAGTATATGTAATGTTGTCTAAATGGTGTTAAAACTAACAAGGGAGGCAAAGTAATTGGCAGATTGGAGTGTTGGCTTTGGATTCTGAACACTTTGGATTTCAGTGCAGAGCTCTGAATTTTTGCTCTGTGATACCGAGCAAGTTATTTAACCTCTCTGAGACTGTTTTCTTCTTTGTCAGCAGGGATAATGATACTTACCTCATGTTATTGTTAGGATGATTAAATAAGATAATATAAAAGCAGTTAGAGTGTCTGGCACAGTAGCAGCTTCATAAATCACATGGATTGTTTTTATTTTAATTATGTATTCTAGTGTCAGCTGTTTCTGGTATCTGCTTTCTAGGGAAATAGAATTCAAGTCCCACTCCACCTGTGCATTTTTTGGGGGGATTTCTGTTGGCAATAATCATTTAGAAATGTTGAGCAACCGAAAGCACCACCATATTAAAAAGCAAAGTAAAAATTGGATGCTAAATTATATTTAGATAGTGACATGAGAATATAGAAGAAAAATATTAATAACTAAATTTTCCTATATTTCCAAGCAGTAATACCATAAGTAAAAGTATGACTTTACATATAGGAAATATATATGGAAATATGCTGTTAATGATTATATTAATTATCAAGTGCAACTGATAAACTTTATGTATTATAATAAGTTATACAGAAATAAATATTATACAGAAATAAAATAATCTATAACATATGTTTCAGCTTTCAAATTAGAAAATATTTTCCTAGTTAGATATTGTCTTCTTCAGCTGTGATCAACTCTTGTTTTTTAATTTTCAGCATTTTGTTGTCAGATATACAGGAAATAACAGAATAATACAGTAAATATCCAAATGTTAGATTCCTAGATTCAACAGATATTATATTATCTTTTGTTTAAGTACATCTACATTAAATTTAGATATATGATAAATTTACTGTGTTAATTACATACCCATTCATAGATACTAATATTTGGCATCCAAAATATTTTAATTAATTTAACCAGTGTTAAAATTGCTCTTCTGTATGTAGTAGATGGAGAGATAACATAGTCATTGGTACAGTCTTAGAGTTTAGATTCTCAAATAAACACATCACACTTTGCAGTTTGTTTCCCTGAGAGGGAGTTTCAGGGAGAGGTGTGTGCTTGGAAGCATTTTTAATCCTTTCATCTCACTGTTCAATGGTGGGAAAGAGTTAGTGTAGAATTTTTTCTTTAACATTACATGTATGTCTGTAGAACTTAGTGGAAACAGTGGTAAAACATGTATGTCTGTAGAACTTAGTGGAAACAGTGGTAAAACATTTACCTCACCATAGTTATTAATGTATATATGTAGTAAAATTAAATAAAAGTTTGAAAAATGTGATGCCATAGTTTAATATTAGGTAAGACTGAACTATGCTAGTGAAGTAAAGTTAATTGTCAAAGGGCTATTTCAAATGAAGACCAGTTTATGAAAGATTGGCTTCAGGAATCTAAATGACTTGTCATTACTTACAGCTTTGTATCAATTAATCCCTCAGTTGGAGGGTTGGGGGAAGTGACTGGAAATGTTCATTCTATTTTAATTCTGGTTGGTTTTCCTCAGAGGGTCTCTTGTGTGTAGCCTATATTGTCCAAACAGGTGCCAGAATATAATTTTTTGAAAATTAGAGGATGTGAATTTTTTTAAGTGGTAGTAATCAGGAATTGCCATAATGGAAAAGGGACTTGTGAACACATCTGTACAAATGGAAACATTCCATTATTAATGGGAGATTTATTACTGAAGAAATCACTACAAAACAGCATGGTAGAGATTGTGTTTTTATTTTAATAGGGGAGCCAAGTCTTGCATTAGGACATTGTTGAAGCTGTGCAGAAAGGAAATGATACCCATGGGACGGTAGCATTCTACTCGATTGAAGGGCCTTTAATAATCCAGTACTCTAATAGCAGTTAAGATAGAGTATGTGTGAGAGCTAATCTTGTCTTCTGCTTTTATAATAACTTATGTACGGTGACCAAAAGTAGTTATGGTGTGCTAGCAACATTGTTCTTAGTAGACGACTTTTAAAATTAAAAACTGAGTTTACTGAGTGACTTTTCAGAGTGTATTTAATGAAAGATAATAAAACAGGATACCTGTTTACAGCAGGTTTAGCAGCCATGAATTACACTTAGGAGATTTTATATCCCTACACAGGTGAACATTCAAGTTATGGTAGAAATCTAAGCCAACATATTGTTTTATAACAATTTGGAATGGTTATAAAAATGAGTTTATTTTGTAGGACTTTGTTAATGTTTTGATCATTATTTCAGTAATATTTTGCACATTTTGATATTTTACTGGATTTCATTGTCCTTTTGATATCAGCTACTTTAAAAAAAACAATTATCATGAAATTAGTCTGTTATTTAGTAATTTTATGTAAATGATATTTACAGTGGCCTCAAAGTATTCTTTTCCTGTATTTTTTAATGAAAAGCCATCTTATATTAAATTCTGGAAGCCTCTATTTTGCTTTAAAATCTACTTCCCACCATCTTCACCTTCACCCTTCATGCACTCTGTTGCTTTACCTTTTTTTTTTTTTTCAGGATGTTTGGCCAGAATTTCACCAAAGCACTGCTTATATCTAAAATAACATTCGTAAAATTCTAGATCCGTGTACCCACAAAACAGAAGGCATACTTTCCCTGTACTGTCATTTAATTGAAAAGTCTTAAGAAAGACCTGTATTTTAATACTGCACACTAGATGGCAGTTTTGTCATATTCTTCCAATTTCAAAGGCTACTAGTAAGAGTGGAACAGGAAAGGCCATCAATGTTTAGTCTGCACTCCAAGGGTCTCTGCATGACCAATGCAGACCCCATGGACTTCCTGGAACATGTGTTAGCAATTTAGCTGCAGACATTTATTTCTTTGTTTTACTGCTTGGCTCTTTGAGAAAGTGTTGGTGCCAGGTTATGGGTTGTCTGGATCATGTCAGAGGCCATGGAGATCAAGTTCATGTGACAGGCCAGACTAAGGAAGGATGAAGTTGGAGGAGGTGAGGAAACTGACCCTTACTTTCAACAGCAACAAGTCACTGCCTGTCTGTGGACTGGGGCCAAATGCCTGGACGTTTAAGCTTTTCTCCAGCTGAACAAACAAAACACATCGCCCATTTGGCTTTTTCATATTTCATCAGTGGTAGTTCATTCAGTGATTTCTCTATTTCTCAAAACTTGCTTATCCCTCATCTTTCTTTCTTAATGCTTATTCCTATAGCCCTGTCCAGACGAAGTGACCTTGAGATCCTCGGCTACTGCCTGCTGCGGTGGTTATGTGGGAGCCTGCCCTGGGAATGGAGCCTGCAGGACCCTGTAGCTGTCCAGGCTGCGAAAACAAAGTACATATTTTCAAGTATTGCATCATTTACAGCACCAGGGCTGAAAAGATACACTAAAGCAAGTTAATATATCAAAAAAAAAAGACTGCCATTCAACTAACATGATAGCCAAAGCAAATTTCTTAAATTTGAAAAATATTTTTAAAAAAACCAAACAGCTTACAGACATACACGCCATTAAGCTAGCACCTATGAAATCACATGTATTGAGTTGTAATGCAAAATGTAAAGTGAAATATTTGTTACTTCACAGGGTGTTTTCCAAAGCTTAGATTCTAGGTGGTGGTATTTTCAAGGAAGAACATTTTCAAATTATCATTGTACAAGTACATGGAGTTATTGTGAGCTTGGTAGCTTGGTGTGATTGATAATAACTGTGCAAAGCAACAGTGTGAAGTGGGACAAACAGGACTTATTTTTTCAAGTGAGAGGAACATACTTCTTTTTAATCCTGTGTTTTGGGAGGGAGGATGTTCTGTTTCTTAAGGAAGAAACAAACAAAATTTGTATATGTTTATCCAAGAGATCATTTTGCAGCCACATAAACATTTTTAATATTCCACATTCAATTTTTATCACCTGAACTCTATTAGCATGAGAATTAGGTTAGACTAAGAGCAGAGTGGTTTACTATTGTACTGTTTTTCTCACTGATCAGGCCTAAGAAAAAGTCAATTGCTTATAACACAGCATAGTCAATTTTTAATTATGTACCAAGATATTCTCAACAGTAGTTATGTACAGATATAATATCACGATTGGAAAAAGCTGCTGTATTTTAAATAAGACAAGTCACAACAGAAGTTTACAGAAGGGGTAACTAATCCACAGAAATCAGTCTTTCAAATTCAGTGTGACATCAGTTCTTAACAGAGAGGGAAGCTAACCTGTAGATAGAGAGTAGTACAGATTACGTTTGTAAATACTGACATATATTGTAAGATATATCTCTCCACTTCAGTCTTGATCATTCTAGTCCCTTACCCCAACTAACACGTTTGTATGTCAGCATTAGAACGATCTCATCAGTTATTTACTGCAGTGACTGATGTGTCCATCTAACCCTCAGGTAACTAATGCTCTTCAATATATGAGTCAGGGTCAAAGCACAGTCATGGGCACATGTAGGCAGTCTTGGTTTCCAATTTCCCACCTCAGTTTATCTAATTTAAATAAAATGCTTTATTTAAAAAACTAGCATATTAATTCTAATGATAATATATATGTTTTTCTTTTCACAAGACTTACAGATATTCACAGACTTACAGATATTTGTTTGGGTCTTTTATCAATATGCATGTGTAGATGTGTTCATTGTAGATCTCTTTAATGAATATGCCTGCATGTATATATTTGAAGGTAATAGGGTATCATATAAATAATAAAACATAATGCTAATAAACATAATCCCCATTTATATTTTTAGGTCCCTTGCCTGTGTTAGTATATTTATTTTGGCCTGATTAATAGCGTAAACCTACTGACCAGTAAAGCTAGTATTGTATTATAAAGTTTATAATTAAGGCATATATATGTGTATTAATATGATATATATTCAATTATGATATAAATATGTTCAAACTTCTTATATAGTACACATTCATAATTTATTCAACTTGCTGAGAAGGCATAACACTGAATTTCCCAGTAAGGGTGGGCTTGCATATTCAATCATATTACTATATCTCCCTCACGTCCTTTATGTTCCTGACACCAGGTAATATTAGATCAGTACATTTACTGTTGCAATTGTGCCTGTGCCTGAGTTTGTGGATCATTCATATCAGTAATTTTAGTTGAGTGTCTATATATTTGTGGCTGAAGCAACTTAAGAGATTTGTACTTGTTCAGTCTAAAACACTGAAAAGTCTTAGAATAATGGGTTTTGGGGGGGCTATTTCTTGTTAATCTGTTTAATCTTGTGCTTCCTTGCTCAGTTCTGTGTTCAGCTCTTTGTGACCCTGCAAAGATTGTAGCCCACCAGGCTCTTCTGTCCATGGGGATTCTCCAGGCAAGAATACTGGAGTGGGTTGCCGTGCCCTCCTCCAGGGGATCTTCCCAACCCAGAGATTGAACCCAGGTCTCCCGCATTGCAGATGGATTCTTTACCATCTGAGCCACCAGGGATAGCATAGCATAAAACTGCCCAGTGAAGAACAATATACATAAAAAGGAAATAATATACCCCTTCCCAGGGTAAATACCTGAGGAAAAATATCTTGAAAATCCAGGTAAAATTTTTCCACATATATTTTTTCTTGAGGTTTTTACAGAAAAACCATGTATCCCTACTTCTACATTTGCATGTACAGACCTTGTATTAAAGCATTTATACTGTATTTCTATGTTTAGTTTCTAGGTGATTGATATAAAATTGATCAGTGAGATTTGAGGGATCTCCCCTTTCCACTTTACCCTCTTATCCTTTACAGGTGGGTAGGAAAAAAAAGTAAGGAAAGTCACACTACTAGTGACCCATCAACAAGTTTTGTTTTCTGATCAAAACAACATGTCACAGGATTGCAGACAAATTCACTGTGCCTTACTCTTCTTTGTTTCAGTCTGTTGGATGAGCTCCCTCAGTCGGTGCTTCAGTGGGCTCCTTCCGGAAGCAGCTGCCGTAAGTCAAATGATAACTTCTACCTCCCCCTGTAGGATTTCCAGGTCACTGCCTGTGTCACTCTTGTCCCTTTTTCTGCGCCCAATCCCCTTCTCACAGTGCTGGGAAGAAAACCCCCAGGGTTCCAAATAGGTTGCTAGAGAAGAGAACTTTTCAATTCTCTTTTCATTAGGACACAAGAATGCTGCAAGAACTTGCTCAAGTGGTCTTCTCAGCTCTGCTGATGGCACTGCTTTCTTTCAGATGTATGTTTGGGGAATTGTGCACAGGTTCAATGGTCTGCTATATCTGGTATTTCTAGAGTGGACTTTCTGGTTTTGTTTCTCTGAAGATAAAGTTGATCTAAGGAAAGACTGCTTTCAATTAATAGTTTAAAAAAGCAAACCATTAAACATTTGAATGCTGTTTAGACCTGTGTTACAGTGTCACCCAGCAACCCGAAAAAAAATTTTTTTGGTCTGGTAAGGCATATGACCTGGGGATTCAGAGTATATTTCATTAAACAGGTTTCTCTTTCATGTTGGTATAGACCGTTTTGCAATTCTTTAATTGGTAGTGCTGTCAGTAAAAATCGCAAGGCGATTGGGAATTACCCAAGTGCTGCATGGCACGTTGTTCAGCCCCAGTTTAACAGCCGAGTTAGATTGCCTTATAGAACAGAGCCTGCTTCTCCGTCCGGTTGCTTTCTTTCCGAGACGATAAGCAAAGTGAATCTTGATCTCTATTTGTACCGGGCAATTTCAGTTAGCTTTTAGCTGACTTATGAAAGCAAATATGTACACTGACTGTCTAGAGAAGGTCAAATAGTATCAGTTTCCACATGAGAGTTTGAAAGTAGAGTTAAATCATTTTAAACTTATACTTACAGCCCTTCTTTGACCAGAAACTAGAATTTTCATTTCCATAGGAAACAAATAAACCAGTCGTGCTTTCCCATTTCCATTTCCCAAGTCCCACAAGTCTGTCCCATATCTTCACTCTCTGTAGCCCCTTTCCTTCTGTTGGGTGGAGCGAGGCAAATGGGACAGCAGTATTCTCATTGGTGGGGATGGACTGCAAGATGAAAGCTTTTTGTTTATGTAACTGCACTGAGTAACTCAGTCAATATACCAATATTCATTTTTGGCTAATATTCTTATTGGTACTTTTACCAAATCGTACAGCTTTCATTTTACTCAATAAGACAGCAAAATGAGAGGTGAAATGTTGAAAAAAACAACAACAAACATTTAAATTGTGTATCTGTCTTTTATTGTCCCTCCTGCCTAAGAAGTAAACTGTTGAGTTTAGGAATAGAAAAGAAAGCCCAGTTGCCCTGGATCATACACAATAAATACCTATGGACCAGTGTGTATTCTGGGACACTGCTGTTGCTAGAGATGAGATTTGAGTGATGAGAAATGGTAGGAGGAGTGCCAGGCTCCTCTTTTTCAGTACAAACCATTTGTTTGAGTCTATACTGTTATTTTATAAAATGCAGATTTCTATTTTTTTTTTTGTCATACATTGATATGAATCAGCCATAGATTTACACGTATTCCCCATCCCGATCCCCCCTCCCACCTCCCTCTCCACCCGATTCCTCTGGGTCTTCCCAGTGCACCAGGCCTGAGCACTTGTCTCATGCATCCCACCTGGGCTGGTGATCTGTTTCACCATAAATAGTATACATGCTGTTCTTTTGAAATATCCCACCCTCACCTTCTCCCACAGAGTTCAAAAGTCTGTTCTGTATTTCTGTGTCTCTTTTTCCATTTTGCATATAGGGTTATCGTTACCATCTTTCTAAATTCCATATATATGTGTTAGTATGCTGTAACGTTCTTTATCTTTCTGGCTTACTTCACTCTGTATAAGGGGCTCCAGTTTCATCCATCTCATTAGGACTGATTCAAATGAATTTTTTTAACGGCTGAGTAATATTCCATGGTGTATATGTACCACAGCTTCCTTATCCATTCATCTGCTGATGGGCATCTAGGTTGCTTCCATGTCCTGGCTATAATAAACAGTGCTGTGATGAACATTGGGGTGCACGTGTCTCTTTCAGATCTGGTTTCCTCAGTGTGTATACCCAGAAGTGGGATTGCTGGGTCATATGGCAGTTCTATTTCCAGTTTTTTAAGAAATCTCCACACTGTTCTCCATAGCGGCTGTACTAGTTTGCATTCCCACCAACAGTGTAAGAGGGTTCCCTTTTCTCCACACCCTCTCCAGCATTTATTGCTTGTAGACTTTTGGATAGCAGCCATCCTGACTGGCGAGTAATGGTACCTCATTGTGGTTTTGATTTGCATTTCTCTGATAATGAGTGATGTTGAGCATCTTTTCATGTGTTTGTTAGCCATCTGTATGTCTTCTTTGGAGAAATGTCTGTTTAGTTCTTTGGCCCATTTTTTGATTGGGTCATTTATTTTTCTGGAATTGAGCTTCAGGAGTTGCTTGTATATTTTTGAGATTAATCCTTTGTCTGTTTCTTCATTTGCTGTTATTTTCTCCCAATCTGAGGGCTGTCTTTTCACCTTACTTATAGTTTCCTTTGTAGTGCAAAAGCTTTTAAGTTTCATTAGGTCCCATTTGTTTAGTTTTGCTTTTATTTCCAATATTCTGGGAGGTGGGTCATAGAGGATCTTGCTGTGATTTATGTCAGAGAGTGTTTTGCCTATGTTCTCCTCTAGGAGTTTTATAGTTTCTGGTCTTACATTTAGATCTTTAATCCATTTTGAGTTTATTTTTGTGTATGGTGTTAGAAAGTGTTCTAGTTTCATTCTTTTACAAGTGGTTGACCAGTTATCCCAGCACCACTTGTTAAAGAGGTTGTCTTTTTTCCATTGTATATCCTTGCCTCCTTTGTCAAAGATAAGGTGTCCATAGGTCCGTGGATTTATCTCTGGGCTTTCTATTCTGTTCCATTGATCTATATTTCTGTCTTTGTGCCAGTACCATACTGTCTTGATGACTGTGGCTTTGTAGTAGAGTCTGAAGTCAGGCAGGTTGATTCCTCCAGTTCCATTCTTCTTTCTCAAGATTGCTTTGGCTATTCGAGGTTTTTTGTATTTCCATACAAATTGTGAAATTCTTTGGTCTAGTTCTGTGAAAAATACCATTGGTAACTTGATAGGGATTGCATTGAATCTATAGATTGCTTTAGGTAGAATAGCCATTTTGACAATATTGATTCTTCTATTTTTAAAGCACAAAATGTTGAAACTTTATGATTAACTGAAAGTCTCAGGTTGTTTATGCTTGGGAGAGTGGGTATTACTAGCATGAGAATTAATCTGATTTACAAAAGGTTTGTTACTAAGACATTTTATGATGTAAAACAGCTGAGAAGTTTGCAGCATGCATGTCCCACTCAGTGTAATAATAATAGTTTCAAAAGTTTCTGTCTCTTGAAATGATAGTCAGTAATGATACTTAATATTTCACTAGCTTAAGAAGCAGATGATTCAAGAATATCATAATTTCATACTACTCAAAGCATTTTGTTTTATAGCTCTGGAAATATGCTAGTAAATTAAAAGGTGTACCTAATATAATAAATCTAGATTTTGAAAGGCTAACATTTAAAACCAGTACTATATCACAATCGTCTGAGCATCAGGTTTATCATGATAAATTCATAACAGAGGTGGCTCCTCTCCTTTTCTTCCTCTCCTACCTCATGGTACCTCATTTTTTTAAAGCCCAGACCCACGAAGGCTTTCCAGCACAGCTGCAGTCAACTGGTAGAGCACCGGGAGTCTTCGGCTGTCTTCTAACATTGATTTGGGAAAACTGTGCCCAGCATATTCACATATTCAGCTCTCTTCTTCATTTGGGATATTCTGGTTAATAGAACTGTAGGGCTTCCCTGGTAGCTCAGCTGGTAAAGAATTCGCCTGGAATGCAGGAAACCCTGGTTCAATTCCTGTGTCAGGAAGATTCCCTGGAGGAGGGCATGGCAACCCACTCCAGTATTCTTTCCTGAAGAATCCTCATGGACAGAGGAGCCTGGCAGGCTATAGTCCATGGGATCTTAAAGAGTCAGACACGACTGAGTGACTAAGCACATAACTAAGCATACCAAACCAGGCTTACCAACCTTGAACAAAGAACAGCAGAATATTTACATTAATATTTATATTAAAATGGTAGTGGATATAATTTAATCTTTTTTTGTTTTGTTAATCTCTTCAAGAATCAGATGCCCCCTAACGGGCTTCTGGAAACATGAGATATAACTTTGATGAAGCTGTAGCACTTGCTAGTTACAGATACCTGGTTGAGCAAATGGTCGGTAACAGAATTTTGACATCTTATACATTCAAGAGGAAAAATGGAGGTTGCAGAATTGCCACAGTTTCCAAAATGCCAAAAAAAAAAAAAAAACTCTGGAGCCAAGAATTTTCAGTTTAGCCATAGCAGCCTTATGCTCCTAGAAAATAGCTGTGGACAATACAGTGTAAAATGGTTACTCTCTGACATTCCTTGGGGGGAGAGATGATGACTATTCCTTTTTGAATTTTTCCTTGTAGGGAGTGATAACCCAGTGTCTCTGCAGTTCCCTACTTGAAAGGAGGTAGACCTAGAGGGGAGCAAAATTTTAGGAAGTTACTTCCAACTCACGAAGCTTCCCCGACTTCCCCACCATAGGATATAAACGAGTTAGTGAGAGAGTAAGAGCTCTTTGTGTCTGGGTTAGTAATGAGTTTTTGAAGAGGAAAGGCCTTGTAAAAACTAGTTTATGGAGTATAAACATCTTTGAACAAATGAAAACATGCCAGTTTTTAAATAGTGTATGGTATTATCACTTACTTGTATCTCAGATTGAACCTCCACCTGAAGCAAAAATGCGAACTACATTTGTTTTACAGTGGCTGTATTTGTCATTTTGGTTACGGATTCTGTTCGTGCTGAATGTATTTAAAAGTTTGTAGTTTGCAACTCTTTTTCTTGTGGGGAGATTACTCCACGGTTCTGGGGAAGAGAAGAAATAAAAGATGGCAACTTCTCGTGCTCTAAATCAGAAAGATTAAGCTGTGGTTGCACTGGTCTAGGTTGGTATGGGAGACCTGAGCGAGGTTTGGCAAATTCTAAGGTCAGTCATGGCTAAAACCATAGAATTCAAGGTCATTTCTAAAAGTACTGTTGTAATCTCAAAATCAAAGCCTTAATTAAAATTTTCAGTGATTTTTTTTCCTTTAAGGAGGTTTATAGTAAGTATTCTTAACTGAATTTTTAAAACTTCAAAAAAACTTATTTTTAACTGAATTTTGAAAACTTTAGGAAAAAAGTGTGAAGCATGGCTAGTCTGTTATTCATGTAATTCTTAGTAGTTGCACCCCATAAATTCAAATCACTAACTATAATTTTAAAATGGCTTCCTTTGATGAGTGAATTACAATCTTTATCAACAAAGACATGTAAATAAAAGCCCACCTGTTTCTCCATCTTGTCAAATCTGTAGGTCACTGTATGTCAGTCAAGTTTGGATATCATTTGAAAAGTACTTTACATTGAGTTGCTCATTCTTAGTTTCTTCATGGAGGATGTATGTATGCACATGCACATTCTTGTGTATGAGAAAAACAACTGAGATTTTGAGAATATTGAAGTCTTGACAACTTTTGCCTATTATGAATGACATATTAAAAAAAACTTAATACTTCACAGGTGAAATAGCCCAGTATTTGGTATGTGCTCATAATTTAGCATATGATGAAAAGCCAGACTATCAAATGCTCAGGAAGATTCTGAACCCAAGTGGAATACCTCTAGGACCACTGGAGTTTTGCACTAAAGGAGAGAGCTTAAATATGCGTGCTCCAAACAATCAAAAGGTAAGTAACAGCTCCTGCAGTCCAATGATGACCTTCTGTGAAGCTTATCTACCAAATGAAGTTGTTTTAGGTGTCAGAATGAGTCTGACAGTCCTGTTTCTTATAATTTCTAATTCCTGTATCCCCTAACTGAGCTCCAAGAAATTTTGTTGAAGGTCCCTTTGACTTGTCTTTTAGAGAAAAATAGTAGAACCTGTGTGCCCTGTTGTGTGTTATTAAATAAATAAAGCAGTCACTAATATAACAGAGCTAGGACTAGAGTAAGATATTAAAGGCTAATCCAACTTTATTCATGAAAAATCTTTTTTTTTTTTCTGTTTTCCTTCAGATTTTCTTTAGTCATCCCTCTGCTTTTGCTTACTCATTCAGCCACAATTTGGTGGTAATAATAATATTCTTAGATTTTACCAGGTTATTTGTATGTGCTGATATTTCAATCTGTAAAAACAATTTTTGAAATAAGTTATTTTTTAAAGTTTTGCATTCCACTTTATGCAAGTGACTCCCTCAGAGCAGCACTAAAAATTAAAAAGAGAATTAGAACTGGAAATAACACAAAAGAATTAAAACTTGAAACATTTTTTAAGAGGATGAAGGAACCTGAAACTGCTATCAACATTACTGGACAGGCAGCTAGATGTTCAGCCCTGCTGTGACACTGCTCATGTGCAAAAAAAAATGGGGAGGGCTTTGTTTCCTGATGCATGTACATTGGGGTAGGGTCAGGATGCCATTCATTTTTAATATTTCTTCTGAACTTTGGATCATCATAAGTGTTCACGAGCCAAGAATGCAAGATGCAAACTAATGTGACTGATAGGCTGCTCGATGAATGGTGAGTCAAGTATCAGCGCACAGATGGTTCTGATTTGCTGAATTTTGTAGCTGCTGCAACTGAAGACATAAAATATCCTTCTAGTCATAAATTAGCTCTTTGGAAGCAAAACCTTGGCACCAGAGCTTTACAACCTTCAATTAGTAGGGAAAGAAGTATTTGAATGACTGTGGTATTGACATCTGTAGGCCTGCATAGTAATCATTCCTAATAGAAGAGAATATCTGTTTGAGGAGGTTTTGCATGGCTAATTAACTACCAGTGAGAATATGTAATTTTTTCATGATCTCCTGATTGTCACCTTTCTCTCATGATACAATTACATTTTATTGTAGCAAGTGCCTCACAAACCAGTTGTCAGCACTATTTACGTATTGCAGAAGGCAGAACAAAAGTTCATGTTTAATAAAAAGCCACTGGATTTTGATCTTGGTAATTACTGAGACTTATTTTAACAGTTTTATTGACTTTTGTGTTTTTATCACTTTTGCAACAAAACAAAGAGCCATTTCCTTGACATAGTATTTCCCTTGCAATAATGGTCACCACTTAATCTACACTAATTTAAGTAGATTTTTTTCCTTTTTGGAGTTTTTCAGTTTCATAAACTTAATTGAAATATAAAAGAAGCCATTAAAAAAACTGATAGCTATATCCTCTGATATAAAATTCTAATTATTATCCACCAGAATTTTCAGTTTCATCAAATTCAATGGTTTGCTGTGAAACCATTTTTTTATATGCAGAGATAGAACATAAAACATTTTTTTCCAATGAGCCTCAATCAAAAATATTGTATTTCCCTTTTGATTAGAGCACTTTGATTATGAGTAAACAGAAAACATTAAGAATAATATGCATTCTTAAGACTTTAGTTAATTTCTGTTGGATCAGCTTCAGTATATAGACATTGAGATGAATCAGGATATACTTCATAGCAGATCAATATTTATTGAACATTGACTTTATCTCTCTAGTATTTTGAGAACAGTGGAAACAGTGGCTGACTTTATTTTTCTGAGCTCCAAAATCACTGCAGATGGTGATTGCAGCCATGAAATTAAAAGACGCTTACTCCTTGGAAGGAAAGTTATGACCAAACTAGACAGCATATTAAAAAGCAGAGACATGACTTTGCCGACAAAGGTCTGACTAGTCAAAGCTATGGTTTTTCCAGTGGTCATGTATGGATGTGAGAGTTGGACTATAAAGAAAGCTGAGTGCCGAAGAATTGATGCTTTTGAACTGTGGTATTGGAGACGACTCTTGAGAGTTCCTTGGACTGCAAGGAGATCCAACCAATCCATCCTAAAGGAAATCAGTCCTGGGTGTTCATTGGAAGGACTGATGCTGAAGCTGAAACTCCAATACTTTGGCCACCTGATGAGAAGAGCTGACTCTTGAAAAGACCCTGATTCTGGGAAAGATTGAGGGCAGGAGGAGAAGGGGACGACGGAGAATGAGATGGTTAGGTGGCATCACTGACTCAATGGACATGGGTTTGGGTGGACTCTGGGAGTTGGTGATGGACAGGGAGGCCTGGCATGATGCGGTTCATGGGGTCACAAAGAGTCGGACACGAATGAGCAACTGAACTGAACTGAATATATTTAATAATTATAGTATATAGATTCACCATATGTGACCACACCTTAAGTATCTTTTTATTTTTAAATTAAGTTTACAGATTTTGAAATGCTGCAAAATCCAGACTTGAAGATGATAAAAAACACAGTATACTAATATAAACTATCCTGTACTCAGTTCTCCTGAATGATCAAGTACAGGATAGTTTCCACAGTTCATTGCTTCTATAACAAAAATCATTTTTAAGTCCAGAATGAATATCAATCACATGGCCCAAAATTTCTCTCTTTTTAGATAGAATTCCCTTATTAGCAACTAATAACATTTCTTGTTACTCTATACATGGACCTAATCATTTAACAGAATAAATAATGAACTCCAGACTTGTGCTTTTTGGACAAAGATTCTTGGAAAAAAGGTCAGTAGACCAGGAAGCATATATAATTAGATAAATAAAATGTTTCTAATTCAGTCTTCAAATGAAAGTTTTGAATATTTAATTAAGTGTTATTTCCCTCAGCTTGCTTTGTGCCTTTTTTAAAATTTTTTAAATATTTATTTTTGGTGATGTCAGATCTTATTTGTGGCATGAGGAATCTTTACGGGCTCTTGAGTAGGGCTGTGGGGTTTCTCTCAAGTTGTGTTGTGTGGGCTCCAGAGTGTGTGGACTCTGCGGCATGCAGGCTCTCTAGTTGAGATGCACAGGTTCAGTAGTTGGAGCATGTGGGCTTAGTTCCCCTGAAGGCATGTGGGATCTTAGTTCCCTGACCAAGGATCAGACCCACATTCCCTGCATTGGAAGGGGGAACTCTTAACCACTGACCGATCAGGGAGGTTCCAGTTGTACCTTTAAATTTAGTAGTTATAACAAAAATGTTTTGGTTAGGTATTGGAAAATAGCCTATCACCATAAGAATCTTAGAAACTCATAGCATCTTTTTGGGGGGAAAAAAAAGGAGGGAGGGAAGGATTTTTCCAGTACTAGGCATCATAAACTGTTCCCTGTAAACTGAGCTGCCTTCTTGAAATCCTTAAATACTATTAATGGAAATAACTGGAAGTAAACTTTTGTTAAGGTGGTGGAGATATTGACATTTTGTCCTGAAAAGCAAATCTTTGGGGGTATTTGCCTCAATCAAGGTGACGGTAGGCATAGCTGAAATTACTCTCTGGTAGTTGTGAAGAGACTAGAGTTGAATTAGAAGAATCTGTCATCAGGGCCACCTCAGTCTATTTATGCCATCCATTGGGATGTCATGTCCAGAATTCACTGAAGGAAACCATATTCAGTAAGAATGCTTATGGAGGCAGGGAGTAGCTGTAGGTCATAGTTTAAAATATTCAAGCTATCCTACATTTCAGGCAAGAAAAAGTTTGTTCTTTCTTTCACCTTAAATCTGAGGTTTGCATAGCAAATGCAGGGGTGAATAAGTTATTATGGATAGTAGTAATCTTTGTATTGACCTTAAAAGTCTACAGATTTCTTTCTTGAGCTTTACGTCCCACAATAATTCTGTTAAACTTGTCTTCATATTTATTTTCTGTGTGAGAAAAAGTAGCATATAAATTCTTAATTATAAGCATATTTTTGCTTATTTAATTTTAGGAGTATAAAAGTATTCCTGATTCTGTAAAACAGTGTGAAGTGTCAATGGAAAATTAAATAAAAATTACCTTATTTGAATAGCCACTTTCTGGAAAGTGACACACATTTGGATAATGTCCTTCTGTTTGATTATGTGAGATATCCAGAGTGTTTTCTATACTTAGTTTTATATCTTTGAGAAAAAGTTTTACTCTGTTCACAATTAAGGGTTAAACTTCATGATCCCACTTCACTTTTACGATTTTAAAAGTTTCCCTGGAAATAGAAATTTTCCATATACTGGATATCATTTTGTTTATCAGCTAGAAGTGCTCACGGCAGCACAACTTAACCATCCAGCCAACTGACAGCAGATCCAGGAAGGCACCATCTCTTCCAGGAGGCCTCACAGAGGACTGAATATATTAGAACAAACTTTGTTTGTGCATCAGAGGCTCCTGGGCCCAAAACTGTCATAGCTAAAGTGCCTAGCATACAAGAGGCACCGAAATCATCAATTAATATCTCAACTAATGCTTTACGTCACAGAACACATTTCATGATGATTGGCAAGTCAGCATTTTATTAGGATAGAACTGTGTAGAGAGGCCTTGGGAAACCCTGTGTTTCACACTCGTGGTATGATGGGCATTTATTACCAAGACGACTTCAATGGAAAACTGGCTCAGAAGATGGTTACACATGAATTTTCCTAGGAGTTGGAGAGAGTGGAGTGGTAGAAATAAAGAACCCCTGAGTGATCAGACAGCAATTCCAGTTTTCAGGCTACCGAGAAGCAGTGGCTTTGCCACCTTTGAGAACCTGGGATCCGAGAGGAGGGGTGAATAAAGAATGGTGGTGTGACAGCTTAAGCCTAGCCACAAAACACCAGCATATTTTAAAGGGAAAGAGTGAACATATTTGGCAACAGAAGCTAAAAATTGAGAGACTAGAAATTAAGGCTCTGCTTGCCCAGCCAATGTAATTCATTCTCTAGTTTGGCACTGGCTACTCCATTATTTCCCCCTTGTACTGCTCCTATCTTCTGCCCCCTGTTTAACCCGTGAAAAAAAGGTGATGGCACTTTCAGCTGCTGTAAACATGAAGCTGCTGAACAAATACTTCACATGAGGATCTTCACTGTGGCTTTCAGTCTTCCAGCTGTATTGTGGGAGCTGCCCTTCTATTTCCGTGTCTCCTTCAAGGTTACTGAGAGTCAGTCATCCCCCCAGATAACAGCATGGTGTGAAAAAGAAACCTTAGAGACAGCAAGCTTGTTATAGAATTTAACCTCTGATACTAGTACACAGAATTAGATGACATGGACTGTTATTCATCTGTTCAAAGGTTAAATTACCTGTATAAAAAAGTAAGCAATATCATAAGCTCCTTTTATATGTTCACATTAATTAGGCTCACTTCAATGATAGGAAACTAAGATTCTAATTAATAAGAATTTAAACTGAAAAGATGTACTGGATCCACTCCCAGCAAAGGTTAATAATGAATTCATGTGCAGTTTTAAAATGTGACAGTTTTCTGTAAAAAATGCCATTTTCAATAAGCAAGTTATCTGTAGAGATAATTTCTAAAGAGTGCACAACAGTGACACTAATTTTAATTGGTCTTGTCCTATTGATGAGAATAGGCCTGGATCTTGCCAACTACTCTATTTTTCTGTAACTTCCATTTGTTGGTTTCCTCTTTATTTCTTCCTTTGTTCAAAAATTGGCAAGTATAGAGTTTTCAAGAATCTGGACATGAATGCAGTTTTCTTTTACAAATGTCAAAAGTTTTCACTGTATATGTCATTACTTCCTGGGTGTCAACAGGTTGATTCAGGAAAGGCTGCAACAAAACAAGTCTATCAGGTGCAGAATACATTAATAGGGAAAAAAGGCCACAGTGAGCGAAGTGCTGAGTCCCGTACACCAAGGAGAAAAGTGCAAGAGGAGAAGCTGACTGGATTGTTTAGCAGTGAAACAGTGCAGGTAAGAGGTGTTTTCTTGTTGCCTTCCTTAAGGTTACATTAGAATATGCCCTTTGGGAATAAAGACTTATTTTCTCCCGAGGACCAAGGTTGTACAGTTGCACTAAATAAGAAAGGACAGAAAATATCCTATCTGGCAGATAAAACCAAAGCAGCCAACACCAGTTATCACAGACACAGAGTGACATGAGCACCTTTGCCTGCAGATCTGATTCTTTCTTCAGCCTGAGAATGTAATGAAAGGCACTTGAATTTGTTATGCTGTCTGTGATCCCTGAGGGACTCACCGTATTCCACACTTTTACATAGACTCCTCCAATGTCCAGCTCATCAGCAGATGTCACTGTGGTCGTATTTACTATTCTTTCTTTACTTATTTTTGGGGGCATTGGATCGTCCTGGCTGTGTGCAAGCTTTTTCTGGTGCAGTGAGTAGGGATTTCTCTAGTTCTGATGAGCTGTGGGCTTCTCTCATTGTGGTTCACAGGCTCCAGGGCACACGGGCTGTTTCCTCATGGCATGTGGAATCTTACTGGACCAGGGATTGAACCCCTGCATTGGCAGGCAGATTCTTAACCACTGGACCACCAGAGAAGTCCAGTTGTATTTTTAAATGACATATTTTTTATATCATCCATATAGTCTTTGGCTAGTGACTCACCTCTAGCAGATGACTCATTCAAGCAACAGCAAATCTTTCCTAATTTAACCTTTTTTGACAAGAGGCGTACAAGGTATTTATATCTGCAGTCAAAACATTTTTTCCCAGAACAGCCAACATTTTATTATTTAAATAACATCATTTTCCCCAAATGACTTGAGGTAGTTTACAATATGAAATAAAATAATTTAATGCCCCCTCCTCCCATTTCTCCCCCACCCAAAGAAAGAAAAACAAATTGGTTAATCAGCCAACTGGGATGTGAATTGCTAAAGTGAGCACTGAATTTGCCTCTGAACTTCTTGGCAGCCAAGGCAAAAATTAGAAGCATACTAGGTAGGCATTTCTCATGTAACCAGCAAGCATACAAGCTTATCTAGAGAGAGAGAGATGCTTTTTTAGTACTAATAGGAGTCTTTTGTATTTATTCTGTTATAAAAACAATGGTAGCATCATTTATTTTGTTTTCTTTTTTAAATTGATAATAATCTACTTCAAATGAACAGAAGTTCCCATTTATAAAATTTTATAGTTTTATAGTTCCCATTTATAAAATTAAAGACAAATATTACTCAGTGACAAAATTGAGATTCTTGAATGCTTTTTCAACCCTTAATGGGCACTGGTATCACTTGAGTATGTAGTAGAGAGGGATATAAAAATACTGATGCCCACATTCCAAGGAAAGAAATGGATTTGTTTTAATTGGGGTGGTAATGCGATAGGCGTGTGTAGATTTTATCCCTCCTGAAAGTTCTTTGTTCCTTTTCTCAGTCAGTCCCCTTCCCTCATAGACAATTTCTTATATTCTGATTTTCGTCACTAAATTTAGTTTGTTTAAATCTGGGTCTCCTGCATTGCAGGCAGATTCTTTATCATCTGAGCAACCAGGGAAGCCCTTTACACACAGGTAGTCATATGGTATGCCCTCTTTTCTAGCTTCTTTCACTCAGCATGGTTTCTTGAAATTTCTCCATATTATTGCACCCACCAGTAATTTGTTCTTTTTCGTGTTGAGTTGTATAGTTACATCCATCGTATAGTTACATGGTAACTTGTATATACATTCTCCTATTAGTGGGCACCTGGGCTTCCCCTGACCCTTCTTCCTGTTGTTCAGTTGCTAAGTAGTGTCAGACTCTGATGCCATGGACTGGAGCACCCCAGGCTCCTCTGTCCTTCACTATCTCCCGGAGTTTGCTCAAATTCATGTAATTGAGTCGGTGATGCTATCTAACCATCTCATCCTCTGTGGCCCCCTTCTCCTCCTGCCCTCTTCCTGATCTTTCCCAGCATCCGGGTCTTTTCCAATGAGTCAGCTCTTCGCATCAGGCGGCCAGAGTACTGGAGTTTCAGCTTCAGCATCAGTCCTCCCAATGAACATTCAGGATTGAATTCTTCTAGGACTGACTGCTTTGATCTCCTTGCTGTCTAAGGGATTCTCAAGAGTCTTCTCCAGCACCACAGTTCAAAAGCATCAATTCTTTGGCACTCAGCCTTCTTTATGGTCCAACTCTCATATCCATACATGACTACTGAGAAAACCATAGCTTAACTATATGGACTTGCGTCAGCAAAGTGGTCTCTGCTTTTTAATATGCTGTCTGAGTTTATCATAGTTTTCCTTCCAAGGAGCAAGCATCTTAATTTCATGGCCACAGTCACTGTCTGCAGTTATGACACAAGTCCTTCTATGGATATGTTCTGTTTGTCCTGAGAAGTGGAACTGCTGGGTAACAGGAGAGATGTATGTTCACCATTTCAAAAAGCTAACAGATACTTGCCATTTTATACTCCCACCAATAATGTATGCAAATTCCAGCCATTGCACATCCTCCCTCCCCACTATTTGGTGTTTGTAAGTCTTTCTAGCCATTATAGCGTTTTGTGTATTAGTATCTCACAGTGATTCCAGTTACCACCTACCTGATAACTAGTCATGGCAAGCACCTTCTCCTGTGCTGACTGTCCACTCATAGCGCTTCTTTTGTGAAGTGCCCTTTCAAGTGTTTGTCTTTTATTTGGATAGTTGTTTTTAAGTTGTAGGAATTCTCTACGTATTACATGTCCCCTCTTCAATATCTATATTGCAGAAGTGTTCTCCTTGTGTGCATCCTGCCTGTTTAGTCTGTTATGAACAGAAACTATTTGTTTTTATTTGAAATTCAGTGTATCAGTTTGCCTACTTGAAGATCACAAAGTTATTTTGATATCTTTTAGAAGGTCTGTAGTTTTAGCTTTCATATTTGGGTCTATGAGCCATCTCAAATCAACTGGGTATGGTGTGACATAGAGGTTGACGTTCATTTTTTCAATGTTGTAAGCCAGTTATCCCAGTACTGTTTCTTTAATATTTATTTGGCTGCACTGGGTCTTAGCTGTGGCATGTGGGATCTAGTTCCCTGACGAGGGATCAAACCCAGGCCTCCTGCTTTGGAAGCACAGAATCTTAGCCAGTGGGCCACCAGGGAAGTCCCAGAGTAGCATACTTTTAGATTTTTCTAATTAAATTTCTTTGGAGCCCTTTTCAGAAGTCAGCTGACTATATAAATGGGTCTATTTTTAGACTCTCTTTTCAATCAATTTATTTGTTTATCCTTAGTTCTAAAATCAGGTAGTCCTTCAACCCCTTTCTTTTCTTCAAAGATGCCATGGCCATTTTAAATCCTGGTCACCTCCATAAAATTTAAGAATCATCTTGTCAGTTTCCACTAAACAGCACAGTGGGATTTTAATTGGGACTACATTGAATCTACAGATCAGTCTAAAGGGAACTGAAATCCCAACAACATTGAATTCTCCAATGCAAGAACCTGACACTTCTCTCCATTTCTTTCTTTAAACATTGTTTTTTTTTTTTTTAATTAGTTGGAGGCTAATTACAATATTGTAGTGGTTTTTGCCATACATTGACATGAATCAGCCATGGATTTACATGTGTTCCCATCCTGAACCCCCCTCCCACCTCCCTCCCCATAAACAATGTTTTTTAGTGTAGATAGCCTACACTGCTTCCATTAAAATGATTTCTCAGTATTTTGGTTTTTAATCCTATTTTAAATGTCATTTTTCAAAAACTTCATATTCCAGTTATTTGTTGCTGGTATATAGAAATAAAATTTTAATGTCCTTGTGTCTTGAGATCTTCCTGCAGTTCACTTCACTATTCTAGTAGCGCCTTTGTATCCTTAGGATTTTTTACATAATCAATCATGTTTTCTGAAAGTTTTTTTCCTAATGTACATGTCTTTCATTTCTTTCATGTCTTACTACACCTGCTGGGACCTCTAATACTATACTGACTATTCAATGTAGTAGTGAGAGGGCATCCATTTTACATCCCTCATTTTAGGGGGAAAGCATTCATTCTTTTACCACTAAGTATGATGTTAGCTGTAGATTTTTCCTAAATGCCTTTTATCATCAGGCTGAGGAAATTTCATTGTATTTATAGTTTACTGAAGAATAAATTTTAGTCAGGAATGGGTATTATTTTGGGGGATGTGTTCAGATCATATAATTTTTCATCTTTACTAGTATAATAAACTCCACTTAGTTATAATGTGTTGTCCTACTGAATTCAATTTGCTGTTTTTCCATTATAGATTCTTATATTCCTGTTGATGAGATAGTGGTCTGTAATTTTTTGTTTCAGTGTCCTTATGTGGTTTTGTTTTCCAGTCACTGTGCAAGTTACATTAGAGGGAAGTATCTATTTTCAGAAAATGTTTCAATAAGATTTGTCTTTCATGAATGAAAGTTTAGCAAGAAAACTATCGTCTATAGTTTCGTTGTAAAATTTTAAATTATGAATTTACTCTCTGTCACAAATACAGTGATTATTAGATTTTCTTTTTCTTCTTATGTCAGTTTTGGTAATTGATCTTTCAAGGAATTTGTCCATTTCATTTAACTTGTCAAATCTGTCAGCACTGTGTAGTTTGTAATATTCTTTTATTCTTTTAACATCTTCAGTATCCTGGTAATGATAACTGAATTCATGTTGCTTTACAGTGACATGGTCTCCCCAATCCCAAACCCTGGAAAGCATTGGTCTGTTCTGCATCACTGTAATGTTGTCATTTTGAGTATGTCAGTATAAACCAAATTATACACTATGTAACTTCAGATTGGCTTTATGTCTTTCCCCATTATGTCTGTGAGATGCATCCAAATTTTGCATCTATTGATAGTTCATTCTTTTTTTATTGCTAGGTGGTATTCTGAGGTATGGATGTAGTGTTGAAGAACATGTGAGTTTCTTCCAGTTTTTTTGCCTTTTGCCATTTATGTCTAGTAGTTCTCAGTTAATTACTAAAAGCAATGTTTTCTAGTAAGAAGGATGTGAGATGCTGTCTGTTTGCTATCCCTTGCTTAATGCAAGTAGTGGTGGTCAGTAGGGCTATGTACCAATAAAACTTTACTCATAAACAGGCAGACAGTGAGCCACTTTTCCAATCCTACCATAGGCTGTCTTTCCCAATCAGAGCTCTCAGGAAGACAGCTGAGGGTTAAATCCTTCTATGAGTGCTTTTCCATTTGACATCATCTGCTGTTGGTTAAGGAGAGACAAGGTATGTAAGTCACACAGGAGAGGACTGTCTTGAAATTTCACTAGTCGACTTCTGTTTTTACCTAGCTGGGGACTAACTAGATCATTCATTTCTACATGTAAGTTAAGTTGTATGTAAATACTGTTTAAGTTAGCTTACCTGTGGCTCTTATCCTTTAGAAATATGATTTGATGCTATATTTCTTTGTGAAAGAACTATGCTTTATTGGCCTACTGGAAAAACTATTAATTCATTTTGCCTTTTTAGTGAATTAAGCTGACAAAACTTTAGGAAACTTTCATTCGTGTGACTTTCTTAGCTCTCAGGCAGTAGTTCATAGTTATCTCAGTAATTTCTTAATGGAAAAGCCAAAGAGATGTCAAGACATCTCTTTGGGCATGGTAAAACTAACTTGTATAGACTGATTATAGAGAAAAGTGAGCATCTTTTCTCAGGTCAATTTCTGAACAAATAGATTTTTTCCAGCTGTCTTCTTGAGGTCTGTAATGGGAAGATATTGGTGCTTGGGCAGGAGGCTACAGTGGACAGGCCACGGCTGATACCTCTCTATGCTCCAGTGCTTCTAGTATCCTTAATTATTACTGACCAAAGAGCCGTCTAACTATGACTGTTCTTATCCTCCTAAGATTAAGCCTGGTTTTTTCCTTGCCAAAAAATCATTATTTTCATATGCTATCCTATTTTTAGATTATTTAAGAAATAGCCTACTTCTTGGTTTAAAAGATCCAATCAAATTAACCAGATTGATTGATTGATGTTTTATAAATACTTAAAATCCAGAACCTAAAAATAACTTCTCAGGAAAAATAAAAAAGCACACAAAAACTTGATCTTATGTAACACATTTTATTTAGCATTCTTAAAGAGTACACTAAAGTACTTGGATAACTCAAACCTAACATGTAATAAATATGTATTTTCTCATAGGAAAGCACAAGAAGAAGACAAAAATATTGTGAGTCTCAAGAATTTCAAAATGATGTAAAAAGTTCTCCACACAAATCCAGCTGTATACAATTCCCAAATTCATGTTATGAACCCCATCAAGATTTTACCAATCCAGATATGTTCAACAAGTCAAGCTCCCCATCTTGGTACACAAACACTTCTACAACTGGTATGGAGGTCACAGAATTAGACAGTTCTACAGGATTTTGGTTTGCAGTGTCCCAGTTTACATTTAGTGAAGAGATAAAAGTGGATATATATTATTACAGCTTCACCATTATTTTTCTTTTGATATTAGTATGTCTTGCTTTATATTTTCTCTGAAGTTATCAAATAAAATCGTTTTGATAATTTAAGTTTCTGGCTCTTCACAGGACTGCTGCATTCTTATTTCAGGCTTTTCTCCCAGACATCTTCAAGGTAATTGGCTTATAGAAAGAGAGGGATGCTTTATATTAGAAATGGTATAATGAAAGGTAATAAATAAAATACTTAAGATTCAGATCATCTAGAAAACCTAGAAAAGGGGTTAACCTATTTTTGATCAAAAGAGAAATCTGTAAATTAAAATATTTAATAGAGGCAAATTTATCTTAGAAATTTTTTTAAAATAAATTGACAAATGTTTCTAAAAGTTTTATATATACTGATATACTATAAAATTATATACTATATGTACTATATATATAAATCTTCTATACTATACTATATAAATATATCTTCTAAAACACATTACTGAAAGCTAGGTACAGTTTTATGAAATGTGACAGATAATTTGCTTACCTTACTACAATACGGACATTCACCAAATATGATGTTAAAACTCTGTCTGCTAGTCAGTAGTCCTCTCAACCACTGAAAATTTTGAACAGAGAAGGAAAGAGGAGGAATGTCAACATGATTACAGGTATTCCAAATATCATTTCATTCTTTTTGAGTACATTATATTTTTATGTCAGAAGATTTGCCTTCTTAATTTTCTTTTGCAAGAGTAAGAAGAACATTTTCTGAGCCAATACCAAACTACTAAAATGCTGAAAAACAAGAGGAAACCAGTATGGATTTTAAGGTCTGTACCACTGATTTATAACCAAATTACAGGCCCCTTTAAGAATCTGATAAAACGTATGGACCTTCTCTACCCTAGAACAGCTGTACACAAAAATAGTGTGTTCACATCCATGGAGTTCACAGACCTAACCTAAATCCATGAATCACAAATTAAGAACTCCTGCTATAAAAGATACCACAGGCTCTTAAAATTTAGGTCTTAATTCTGATCTTAATCACCAGTAGTGGGGTTAATTCTCAACCCATTAATTACAAGCAGGAGGCAACCCATTTTTAAAAATTAAATGAATTTTCATTATTACAAAAGAAAGCATATGTTCCCTTAAGAGTATCTCTATAATTAGACCTCATATTTTATGATTTTATATAATGTAAATTGACATCCCTACCTAAATTCTCCACTGTTAAACTGCAGATAGCACCAGCCACTAAACTGATCACAAAAATCATGAGGTGATTTTAAGGAAGTCTTTGAACAGTGAAAGCACTATGCAATGACAGGTTGTTTTTGTAGACAGATGCACACATAGTAATTATATGTCCACTGTGCCCTAAGATAAATGCTAGAGAGCAAGTGACTGTAGACAGGAATGAAAGCAGACTTAACATACAATAAATAGTAAGTAAAGTGTCACTAAGTGTTGTGAGATATTCAGATCACAAAATGCATTCTTAATATCAAAAGTAGGATTATTACATTTATTCTATACTTAAATATAGCTTGAAAAGTAACAGGTACTCTGTAGTACTAGCTCCCTTTCACTTTATTGCCACCATTAGTCCTACTTGGTTGAGTCTACAATGTAGTTACATGAGATATTTACACAAAGATTCCAATGTTCCATCAGAATCTTTAATTTGTTATACATCAGTGAAAAGTCCATGAATATAGTCTAGATACATGTCCCCCCTTCTTGGATACTTCAGAACATTTCTCAGTTCATCAGTAACCATGAAGAAATGAAACAGGGCATTTGGAATGAATGGTAAAAGGAGCTAATGGCAAAAAAGATGATCACTATTGACTAGACAGATTTTATTTTAGATTTCACATGTATTTCCTATGCAGTTAAGTTTTGCTGATATTTTTATTTTTACCTCATATAAGCATATATAATGGAAAGACTGGCCACACTGTGAATTATCACACACTTGATCAGGAATGGCACCATCAAGTTGATAGGCATAACAAATCCCACAATCCATAGAAAAATCCTTCAAAAGAAAAGAAATATTCGGGGATGGGTGGGAGGAAAAAAAGAATGAATATGGTGTTAGATAATGTTAAATTTTTATAACTTTTTTATAAATGTTATATTGCTACTTATGGAAAATACAGTCACATCACTGTTTAACACCTTAGAAAAGCTATTTGCAAGAGAAGGCTTCCTTTTTCATCCAGTAAATAATATACACAGATATACTAAAAAACAGGTTCTACTTCTGGCTCACTAGATGTTTGGGCTTAAGTAATTTTCCTAGTTTATACATCAATATAATGCCATGATAGAATGCAAAAACAGGAACTGACATCAGTTTGTGATTATACTAAACTTCAGAAGCCTGTAACTAAAGGAAAAAGACAAAAACATCCCACCGATTTAGTAGTCTACATTCATCATAAATCTATTATTTTTTCAGTGTAGTAGTATCTATTCAGTTTTGAAAAACTATACTGCCATCTTTCACAAAGACTTCTTTCAAACTAATTAGAACTTTAGTTCAGTAATGCATAAGTAGACAGTATAGAAAATCCAAACATCTCATTATCTATACTAGAACTTTCCCCCTATTTTTAATAATAAAGATGTCATTAATCACTTCACTGCTTGAAGACCATGAAAAAAGTACCCTCATAACACCAATCAAAGGTTAATAAGTTTGATGCAACTGTTGCTTGCAGTTCAGAAATCTGTTGTAATATTCTTCCAGTTCCTTCATTCTCAGCCTCATTTTTCTCTGGTGCCTAAAAGAACATTTAATTTTCACTATGCAATACCATTTGGAATATCAAAGCACTGATAAAACTTACAGATTTTTCCAGGATAGCACGAGCTGGAAAGTCAATTTCTAAAACATCTTTCAAATTTTGTAACAGACTGTTTTCTGGATCCCTGAAAGTATGAAAAAAAATTGTTATTAAATTTGTTTAATCATAGAAAAAAGTAAAAATTATATTGCAAAGATACCTACCACAAATGTATGTTTCTGCTCAGCCTAATTCCCAGGGGTTTTACCACTTCAGATATTTTTTAAAAAAGAGAAAAAAATGTCAATTTAGGGTTTGCTGTTTTCATTTTTAAAGTCACATTTGGCACAGAATTTGTCTCTTTATTGAGCTATAACTGATAACACTGTATTATATATTTAGGTATACAGCATAATGATCTGGTATCGGTATTTTGCAAAATGATTACCACAAGTTAAGTTAACATTTACCATCATGCAGTTACAAAATTTGAAATATACATAGTATTTGTTAATTACAGGATTTTGTTTCCTAACTATCTGATTAGAAAATCTAAATCATATATATATATATATATATACATATATATATATAAAAGAAACACAGAAGTACAGAGTTCACAATGAGACATTTTCATTTAAGATATTTACCATTAGTAATAATAATACATTAGAATATTTAATTACAGTAGTGGACAAGGATTTTATGATTCTGTTAAAAACATTTAAACCTGAGATCTCATACCATGGTCAGCTCCAAGAAAACAGCACTCGGGAAGCATAGTGGGATGCCTGGGGTCTACCTCTATATTTATTGAAACGTTATTCCCTAGAATAAAAGAATATTAAAGCTTTTAGAAATAGAATGGTTCATAAAAAAAACATAAAGGAGTAATTTGTCTGGGTACTTAGTTCATTGTATATCCAAGGAAAGATTGTTTTATATGGTTTTTTACAAAAGCAAATACATTACTAATTCATAATTTTAAAAAAGTGAAGTAATTTTAAAACTTTGATCATGACTAAAGATTTGGGATCCTAAGTTTCAAAAGACAGTGCCAATTCATAAGCTGTGTGCGCGTCCAGCCTCTCAGTTGTGTCTGACTTTTTGCAACCCTCCCTGAAGACCCTGCCGGGTTCCTCTGTCCAGGGGATCTTCCAGGCAAGAACAGTGGGGTGGTTGCCACTTCCTCCTCCAGGGGATCTTTCCAACCCAGGGACTGAACCCACATCTCCTGCATTGGCAGCCGGATTCTTTACCACTGAGCCACCTGAATTCTGGTTGGAATTCCATTAAAATTTGAATTATAATTTTCTATGGAGTGATAAAGATGTTTAATATAAAAAATTGCAAGTTACAAACTGAAAAATACTCTAAATGACCTCTATAACTTTCTTGAAAAGAACATAAAAGACTAAAAATACAATAAATGGTAAAAATAAATGTTTAAGATTTGAATTTTATACAAACATTGTTTCTCCATGTGAAGATTTCCTATGTAGGCTAACAAAGGGTTCAATTCATATTAAATGTTTGGAAACTGTTCATTTAGTATCAAAAACAACTAACAGTTCATGTAATCTAAGAATAAGCAATTTCTACTTGATACTACATTCTTTGATAAATTTTAACTATACTATAGTACAAATTTCAGAAATTTTATTGTTTTTATTGAAGGAACATATAGTGTAATTGTTTAAGGTTAATTTGGATTTCATTTTTATGGTAAAAATGTCTTAATAAATTCTATACACTGTAGCATAATCCTTTGGCTAAAGTTGGCAACAATATAAATACAATTATTACAGATCTGGCAAAAAGAGATAATCAAGTAAAATAAAAAATGAGTACAGTAAGTCAATAAGAAAAACAAAATTACAAAGTTAACTTATAATCTCACTGTTTAATGCATTTTTTACCATGAACACAAATTTCACATTAGCCTTTAGCAATATCATCTACTAATGGCTGCAGAAACTACTTTCACTTAACAACAATAGTCATACTATCGAATCTTTTGATTAATTTGCTGAAAACTTGGTCCTAGAAAGGCAAACCAACGCCTGAAGGAAAAAAAACGGAACTAAAACGTAAATATATAAAGAAAGTGAATAAAACCAAGGTTGTTTATGCTGAACCTTGAGAAATAAAGTAAAAATTGTATTTAATCATAACCTGGAGAAATAATTATATAATGGGGCCATTAATACTATACTTCTTTGGAGAAAATATTTTCATTTTATATCTACTTGTTCACAAATATACTGTAACTTGGTTACTTATTCTAAATTAAATACTGTTAAGACTTTTTCAAACTCAGTAACAGTACTATTTGTAGAACTGCTGTACTTCTCTTACTTCTTGTCGTTAACGTGTCCCTTTCCCCACCTAGATAATCTATTATGCCTGGGTAGAAACTATGCAAGCTGCTCAGTAATTTGGATATGATTCACATCAAAATATCCTTCATACAACTATAGTTTATTTACTGTGATCTCAAATATAGTTTTAAAACATCTAAAATCTTGAAAGGTTGAACTTTAAAACTGATTTCATGTATTGCTCGCTCATAATGATAATATATAAACCAGTAATTTCATAGTAAATAGAATATGGTAATATTGCCAGGATGATATTTATGGTTATTCCTTATTAATTTCATATATTTATAGTAATAAAATTTATTATATAATACTTAATATTATTAATTAATATATAATACTTAATACTATAATACTTAAAATATATTCAATTATTATTTTGTAAAGCTTTCTTTTTACTCTTCAATGGCATGCATGGCCCACTTCAGGTTCTTTTATCCTCCTCTATATTTCTGTTAGAAAATATTCCCAGACTTGTTCATACTAATCTTGTCTAGTTTCACAAATGAAGACTTCATTATTTCTAACAGCTTTTCCCAAGTAATGGAAATTTTTAAAAAATCTACTCCATAATTTCCATGCTAAATAAAAGCTAATTAGACGCTATCTCCAAATGCTACATCCATGGATTAGATCATCACCTTTTATAATGAAACACCTCAGTACTTATCCTTTCTACTTAAAATATTTACATTTAAATATGTACTAATAAATCATAGTTCATCCCTCATACAAAAAAGTCTCATCTAAAATCCAATGTCATCTTAGATTCCTTTTCCAAAGTAATATAAAATATACTCAAAACACCTTTAAAAAATAAAAAAAACCCTTAATCCTCTTTTACCCTACCTAATACAATTCTGCGTGCTGTAGCACTCCGTGTAGGTTTTTCTGGCTCAAGTACCCAAGTCTTCTCATCAATTTCATCCATAACATCCCAGAATGTCTTCAGTGATTCCACTGCTGCCAAAAACTGAGTATAAATGCTTATTAAGGAGCTCTGTGAAAAGACAAGTGAAAGATGAATAAGTTGCATGACTATCAATAGCAGACAGTCTTCCACTTACAACTCAATTTACAAGTTTTAAGCTCTGTTTCATTTCAGCTAAAACTAGGCTCTGGTAAACAAGAGTTAACTCTCCCTGCTTCGTATCTCTTCACCACTGTTAGTGTTAACAGAATTCTTTGTCACTGAACTGTGCACAAAGTAAACTTTTTTAAAACCATATTTATTTTTACTATGATTAATTTTGTACTGTATGTATGGAAAAGTAATTATTAATACAAGGTATGTTTAAACTATTAATGTATATAATATATATTTAGCAGTCTATACAATTTTTAATATGAAAAATTTTACCCAGTTATCAAGCACTGTATTTACACTGCTATTTGTAATCTGATTACATTACTTTTATACACTATTAATAAGTAACTTTGCAGACTTAATTAGACATAGATTATGAAAAGTCTTTCCTCATTTTTAAAGAATTCAAACAGAAATTACAAGATTTCTTTTGATGTTAAATTTTTAGCCAGTCTCTGAATTCAGTATTTCAGGCATTAATCCATTACAGGAATTAACATTTTCACTACATGACAAGAATTAAAGCCGTCACTCACTTTAAAAATCAATTCATAGTTACCTGATTCAAAGTCAAGAGTTTCTCATAAAATAATGTATGATTAAAAGATAAAACTATTTACTAAATATTTTATGTAAGAAGCAATCAAAACTAAAACCATTAAAAATGAATTAGGGATTTTATTTAGTTTCAAATAAAAAAAAATCACCAAAAATACTGCAAATGTACTCATCCAAAATAACTTAAGAATATGATACACCCTGAGTAAGATGAAAAGAAATAACTTACTTCTTTAAAAATGTATTTTGTACTTATGTACTTAAGAAAAATCCATTTCATCTCACTTCAGCAGGGTTTTACATGTAGATGGATTCATAGCTCAGATTCACAAAGGTAATTTCAACTCTTCTAACCTTCTATACACAGAAAAAAAGAGGAGGAACTAGAACTTAATGTCCAAAAATAACCTTTTAGGAATTTGAGGGCAGGATGTCTATTCTTTTCTAGTATACCATACTTACCTACAAGTTTAGATGCCAGAATCCAGAAATCAGAAAACCAGACTCCCAAGTTTTTGGTTTTTTTTTTTTTAAAACTATGAGATGTCCTTTATTTCCTCTTTCACTGAACACACCATCCTTCTTTATATACCCAACTAAGAAACCAGTTTTGACCCTTGTAGATTTCCAGCCTTATCACCTAGTAAGTTCAAAAGTGCTAACATGAGACCTAAGTCCATATTTACCATTTCTTGGTAATTATCCTAGTATTATACTATCAAAATAATCCATTATTCTTATTTGCATATCTAGATTTGCCATCCTTGACTTCATCTACCATCCTGCAGGGTACCCTATTTAAAATATAGCCCTGAACGTATCAGTCCCTCTCTTAAAACCAGGTAAGTCAACATTCCAACTGGATTTTTTCCCCCTCTAGTTACATTTCCCTAAAGCCCACTATTTTTTTTTTTTTTTAAAGCCCACTATTTACATTGCAATTGATTTTTGTATTCTACAAACCTGATACTATGATTTCTAGTTTACAATAAACAGTTTAAGTGCAGTTCTTCTCAAAGTGATGTTTTTGTCCTTGTGATACTACCATGGAATAAAACCAATACAAACTCTAACAACTGTTCAAGAAATATTTGTTTAAATTGAACTAACTATTTGACATTAAAATATAACCACTGATGACCTTCATCATTCTATTTATTAGGGTCACCATTATTTACAAGGGTCACCATTATTTACAAGTAGCTTGCAAATTATGTTTTATGTTATCAGTGATTAAAACCACAGTTCTTTATCATGACTTACAGTTAATATTGATCAATATGCATACATAGCTATGTTTACATAAAATAAATTGAAATACTTTCTGTGGGTATATTTACTACTCCAAGCTTCAATAACCACATTCTCTATGATCATTCACAAATTTGTTTAGCTCAGATAGAGAATCCAAAACTACTTAGCTATTTCTATATTGATGTTATTTACATGGCTGTCTAACCTGCACACCATACTCAGATGGTCATCATCTTCCCAAAGAAGAATTTCCTTCCTGTTTTTTTGTTTTCTTTTTTTCCTTAGTGAAGGGACTACTACTTGTCCTACTGCCTAAGCCAGGAATCTAAGCATAGTTTTAAGTAGATTACTAAAACAACCTTCTAACTGAATTTTCTTCCTTTAGACATAGTCCTCCTACTGTAATTGACTTTTGTACTCTGTAAATCTAATACTGTAATTTCTTTGCTTACAATAAAACTCATTAACCATTTGATGCAAATATAATAAACCATTTGCTAGACAGTATGTTGGGATTTTTAATAGTTTTACTGAGGTATACTTGTCATACAAAGAACTGCACATATTCAATGTGTGCAAGTTGATGAGTTTGGGCATATGCATATATCCATAATACCATCACCACAATCAAGGTAATAGATACAGCCAACACTTTCTAAAGTTTCCTTATGTCCTTTTGGGGTTTTCTTAACAAAAAACATGAGATCTACCGTCAACAAATTGTAAAATGCATACTACTTGCATTGTAAACTATCTTCTACACATGGTCCCTGACCTAGAGAAATCCACAATCTATCAAATCAGAAAGATCTGCACCACATTAGACAAAGGATTAACACCCTTAATATAAAAGGTTACTTACTGAAAATCAACTTTCAAAATACATACATACATATTAAAGAATAGGGGATAAAGCTTCCCAGAGAAAGACTTCACATAATCATTTAAAAAATACTTCACCTCATAAGTTTAGGTCTTATTTCTAAGTGCAAAGTTTCAGGTATGATGAAGTGCAAAGTTTCAGAGGTGAGCAAAGCCTCAAATTTAAG
This sequence comes from Cervus elaphus, assembly GCF_910594005.1. NCBI lineage: Eukaryota > Metazoa > Chordata > Mammalia > Artiodactyla > Cervidae > Cervus > Cervus elaphus. Next base: position 63,706,822 of record NC_057825.1, on the reverse strand, counting down.
AGGATGGTGCAAAAAATGAGGTATACTGGATTGGGGTGTGGGGGTGGGTTTGCTTTCCCAAAGTAGCTTTTCTTTCAGTAACTAGGTAGCTCAATTCCATGGTGTGGCTTCTTTCTTACAGCCCTCCCATTACTAGTCACTGCTTTATTACAGAACGCCACTGAAGATGTGAGCATTCTGAAGGTCCTATGGGACCATGGTATATGCCCTTAATCCATTCTAGAATAATCAAGAGTGGCTTTGTTATGATTCAACACCAATGATTTTGTTCCAAGGCTTCATTTGTCGCTAAGTAGTATGGTTTTTAAAACGACCCTTTTAATGACAATTTTTATTTTCTACTTGTCCAGACTTCCCATAATAATATATATTACTTGTATAATCACAAAAGAGCACAGGTAGAAATAAAAGGTCTGTCAGCTATTCTTTCATTTCATGATGTATATAGTGAAAAATATGCTAAATTTAATTAAACTAGTATTTCAACTATGCCTCAGGACTATATTAGGATCTCCAATACAAAGATAAAAAGAACCCAGTTCACAAAGATATCACCATTCTAATCTTGTAGGGTAACAAAGTATCCGATCTAGACATACTCAGCCTCTTGAAGCCTTAAGATTAAGTCTATAAACGCGAGTATGCCATAGAATCTACAGCATAGATAACTTCTAAGGTGACTTTCAGATCTAAAGTCAAGAATTCAAATATAACTTTGAAAATTCATAGAGTAGATGATTCTGTCCACTCAAAAGTACATATATTTTCTTTCAAGATGCCAGTTACTATAAATACTCCCATTTATTTCCAAAGTATGTTTATAAACATTTTCTCATTCACATTATAAATAATTTATGATTCACTATAGAACAAACATTTCCTCTTTAATCAAAAGAACTGTTATACCAGGATGAAAATATTTGGATTACATTTTCTATCCTCACATATTTAAGGAGAGAAGTCAAAGATGCATTATACAACTGCTATTATTTTCTAAAATACAGGGACAAGATTTCAGTCTTCTAAAACTTTTGAGTTTTGAAATAATTTATAAAATGATAAATTTCTAGCAGAAATATAAAAGTAATAAATATCATGAACATTCAAAAATTACATGTGGAACACTGCAACTGATTAGTTTCTTTAATTAAAGGAAAATGTCAATCGTTTCTGCACATACACATGATTAAAAGAAATAGAGGGGAAAAGCTGTAGGTGTAAGACAAAAGAAATTAGCAAAATAAACAATTAATTAAAACAAACAGAAAAGGCTTAGTATCCCAAAAGCAATAAATTGTTACAGAGGCGAAACGTACCCCAGTAACCAAGATTACGATGTAGAAGCTTCTCATGTAAGCCATGCTGTGGTGGTGAGAGGATGTGATGATGCTAAACAATCTCTTGTTCTTAGAACATTTTTCTAATTAAAAAAGTCCTGAGAAACTTAAAAAATATCAAACAAGATGAGAAGAGCACATTCAATATCTCTACCTACTCCAAAGATTTGTAGCACACCATTTCAATGGCATACCAACCATATTATTTTATCTATGTATTTTTCATTCTATTTTTACATGGGGTAGGGCAGTGACAGGCGGGAAAAAAAAAAAAACAACAACACAGACTAACCACCAGACATTGGAAAACTACATCTGTAACATCCCATGCATTAGGAGCTCAACAGCTAGGTTTAACAGGGAAGAGAGTCTCTGAAATGGAGACCAATCTTCTTGTGTGAAAAGCTAAGGTCAGAAGATTAACCATTGTGTACACAGGCATCTCAATGAGATCTGTATGTGAGATCCCTATGTTGATGCACTGAAAATTTCTGAATAAACACAATTGTGAACAGTTTGTTGGGTATGAGAGATTTGGCATTTAAACCTTTAGATCATGAACCATTCTGGGCAAATGTCACCAAATTATGGCCTTACCAAAAAAATTAAAAGGCATATTCTATCTCCTGACTAGTTATTTATATTACTGAAACACAGTCAATTTTGGAAATGCTTGCCAATTTTCATTGCAGGCAAGTGTGATGACAATTAAGCAGAGGAAGGTAGAGTTGGTTATTCTTATTTTATATTTAGTAAATAAATAAACCATCAGAAAACTAGATTACATCAGAAATCCTAAAGGGTTATCACCTTTTCTCACGACATACAGCCAACAAATAAGGAAGGAGATGAAAACGTTATATTCAGTGAAAGGAATTGGTGCTCTGGTTTCCACTGGCACCACTCACTAATGAGTGGTTTATATGCTAAAGTCTAAATTCTTCAAAACATGCTAGTCCTGATTACTGAAACGTTAATGATCTCTTTTTTATGTTTGACAAAGAAACTGGTTAACAAGTATAAGCTAAGAAGTTAGTGGCTGTGACCCATTATTATATAGAAGGTGTATAAAATTTTTAAGAGTGGTGACAAGTCAAAGGAAGCTCATAACAACTGTAAAGAAAGTTCTGTAGGGGTAAGGACATCATTTGAGAGATTAGTATACTATTTGAATTAAAATAAATTGAGTTTTTAAAAGAATTGTCAAGTTATATCGCTTAGAAGGTCACATAGAGCTGCAAAGGTTTTGTTCAATCTTGAAGAACAAATCAAACACACAAAAGGCAAACATCAGGATTTTTTCAGGAAGATAAATTTGTGGGCCCTAGGTTTAACTGGTATATTTGGAGCACTGTCCTACATCATCTTTATTTGTAGCTATAACATTAAGTGATATATGCAATGGTAATTTTAACTTGGAAATCTCCCCCAAAAAGCAAAGCCTGAGGCAAGGGCTGGCAGTACAGATAGGTTATTAGAAGGAATCTTAGGGACTGAGGGAGTAGGGACTGGACCGAGTACAAGAGAAGAGAGAAGGCTAAAGTAAGGAAGTACTTTCAAGATGGTCACTGTGGTCAGTGGTGGCTCTGGGAGAAGTTATGGAGAAAGTTCCTCAGAATTGCCACCCAAGAAACAATTCAGGAGCATTTATTCACTGGCTTCCATCCCTGACTGGTCGTGTTGCTCTCCGTGGGGTTACAAGTCCTCTCACATTCCGATCTGCATACACACGTACACCTGGTGGCTCACACAGCATCGCTGGTCCCAACGTTACAAGAGCTCTGGGCAAAGGGCATCGGCAGATCTGAGGTGAGGTGCTCTGTCAGGGCACACAACCATGAAATGCACTGACCCATGAGGCTGAGTAAAAAGCGGATGCAAAGGAAGTGAAGTAGGGAGCAAGGATTATCCAAGTCTTAGCCATTTGCCAAAAAGGGAAGTGACATATGGTCAATTCTCCAAGAGTTAAATATGCCTATTCTGAATAAACTTTCCTCTTAAAATTGATTTACACAAAGCTTTAATAGTAATAAAAGGGATTATTTGAAATAACATGTATATATGTGTGTGTGTGTGTGTAATTATATAAATTCTGCCTATTTGGGGCTGTTGTCTTATTACTGAGCTTTCAGAGCTCTTTGTATTTTCTAAGCACATGTGCATTATCTATATATCTTGCAAATAATTTCTCCTAGTCTACAGCTTGTCCTTTTGCTCTCTTAACAGTATTTTTCAAGAAGGAAAAAAAAACTGTACATCTCCTATATGATCTAGCCATTCTAACTCTAGGTATTTTCTGAAAGGAAATGAAGGCATATATTCATACAATGATATTCATATAATGTTCATAGTACCTTATTCATAACAGCCACATCCTGAAAACAACCCACAGGTCCATCACAGGTAAACAAACAATATGTGATTATTCATAACATTCATACAAAGGAGTACTACTCAGCATAAAAAGAATGAATTATTAGTACATGCTATGACACTGATAAATCTCTAATTATGCTGAGGAAAGAAACCTAACATAGAAAAGTACACAGAATTACATAAAACTCTAGGGAGGAGGGCAGTAGTTGCCTGGGGATCGGGAGGAGGGACAAGAGGGACAAAAGGGAGAGATTAAAAAGGGGAAGGGGAAACTTGGTTGCTGTGGAAATGTTTATTATCTTGATTGTGGGGTTGACTTCACCCATATAAACATTTCTCAATGCTCACCAGATCATACACTTTAAATACATTCAGCTTATTGTGTATCAATTATACCTCAAAAAAACTATTTAAATGGAGAAGGAAATGGCAATCCACGCCAGTATTCTTGCCTGGAAAATCTCATGGACAGAGAAGCCTGACGGACACAGTCCATAGGGTCTCAAAGAGTTGGACATGACTATGTGACTCAATATGCACACACCAGGCTGTTTTAAAAAACACTCATCTGATTTCTGGACAGTAATGGCTCTATATAGCAGTACCTTCTTTGCAACAGATTTGTAGTGTATTTCTCAACATTTAGGAGCTAAACAATTTACAAAATAGCCAAATTTCTAACACCAAGGACAAAGGCAGAAGAGTAACTGTTCATTAACCCACAATTTAGAGAATAAAGTTTTATCACTTGCATATGTATATATTGAAGAAGGAAGGAGAAAGGATATATATGGGAACTAAGATGTTAGCTATTCCCGCATAACTGTTATTAAATTATGTTAAACTAGGAAAGCACTTAAGCAGAAAAGTGTGAACACTGCCAATCTCAAAATGTAATGCTTATTATCTTTAAAAGCATTTTGTTACTTTTATAATACCTGAAGTGATATAATAATGTCAGTCACTTAACCAGATCTTAGAGTATAATATCTTCATCTTAAGTACTATTATTTCCAGTATTTTAATAATTTTCTCACAGTCCCGGAATGTGATCTTTGTGCTCTGATGACACTTAAATTAATAGCATAATTTTCTGGTACTTGCAACAGTTGCTTTCCATTCTGATTTTTTTATACTTTCCTATAATACATGCAGATAAATCCTCTAATAATCATTTTTGTCTTTATCTCTGAGGGATTCAAAAAGCTTCAACAGAATAAGGAAATATCAAGAGATTAAACTTTTAGAGAAATTTAATTTTAATATTAATTGCAATATTCCCAATCAGATATCTTTAAAGAGATGATAAATCTCTTAAATATCAGTTCATTTGCTCTTATTTGCAAGCTTCATTGATGTTCTCAACTCTTTCTGTAGGTATAACTAAATCTATTTAATCAAATACTGTTCCTTGGCATACAATCCATAAGGGATACATCAACTCTTCTTATAGTTTACTTTTACTATAACTGACCACTGATGATTTAAAAGATTTGCTACTATTCTTAAGACATGTGGAGAGTATATATGCCCAAAATCAAATGAAACATACTCACTCCATGTGTAGCCATTACAGAATGTAGCAACTCTGCTTATAAAAAAGATAAGGGAGACTGGGAAGGAGAAGCAAATAAATTCTGTCAGGTGTATGTTGAAAATGTATAGGCACTTCCAATGTGATCCGAAGCTATCCTATATTGTAGACCATCAAAAAAAAAAAAAAAAAGCTAATTAAATGAGAATTCTGGGTAGATTACAAAGTAGAAAGCAAAGTAGGAATCTGTCTCCCCACCCAGTTTCTGACAGAAACTATTCTGGAACTCTTAAGTCCATTGAAGGCTTGCAACTCTGGTCAATTTCAGCTCAGCTTCGCAGGGGCTACACATCACCCTGCTCCCTGACAGGCAGCTCTGCACACACTACATGAGCACCTTGCACACAGTTTATGTAAGTCAGGGTAAGAGAATAGGAAAACTAAGATCATGGCATCTGGCCCCATCATTTCATGGGAAATAGATGAGGAAACAGTGGAAACAGTGTCAGATTCATTTTTTTGGGCTCCAAAATCACTGCAGATGGTGATTGCAACCATGAAATTAAAAGATGCTTACTCCTTGGAAGGAAAGTTATGACCAATCTAGATAGCATATTAAAAAGCAGGGACATTACATTGCCAACAAAGGTCCGTCTAGTCAAGGCTATGGTTTTTCCAGTGGTCATGTATGGATGTGAGAGTTGGACTGTGAAGAAAGCTGAGCGCCGAAAAATTAATACTTCTGAACTGTGGTGTTGGAGAAGACTCTTGAGAGTCCCTTGGACTGCAAGGAGATCCAACCAGTCCTAAAGGAGATCAGTCCTGGGTGTTCATTGGAAGGACTGATGCTGAAGCTGAAACTCCAATACTTTGGCCACCTGATGCGAAGAACTGACTCACTGGAAAAGCTGCTAGGAGGGATTGAGGGCAGGAGGAGAAAGGGACAACAGAGGATTAGATGGCTGGATGGCATCACCGACTCGATGGACATGAGTTTGAGTGGACTCTGGGAGTTGGTGATGGACAGGGAGGCCTGGTGTGCTGCGATTCATGGGGTCGCAAAGAGTTGGACACGACTGAGCGACTGAACTGAACTGAAGAGAATAGGATGTGTCTTTCAAATATCACGTGTCTGTGCTCTGATGACTGATTGCCGCTTCTCATCTCAGAGGAAAAGACAAAGAGGCAGTTGGATATTGCTTTTGCACTTCCTTCAACTGTCATAAATCCCTCCATCTCCTGCAAAAGTGACTTGCAGAGTACTATAAGCCACTGCCCCTTCCCCCCTCCTCATTTTTCTTTTTCCCCTTCTGAGTGTCAGGTATTAAAGACTATAACATTCAAAAGCAACTCAACTGGGATGAGTGAAACAGGTGAGGAAAATTAAGACATATAAACTTCCAGTTACAAAATAAATGAGTCATGGGGATGAAATGTACAATGTGGGGAATACAGTCAATAATATTGTAGTATCTTTGTATGTTGACAGATGGTAAACTAGATTTACAATGGTGATGTTTTTGAAATGTATAGAAATACTGAATCACTGTATATTGTGCACTAGAAATTAACAAAGTGTTGTAGGTCAATTATACTTCAAACAACAAACTCAGAAAAAGAGATCATATTTGTGGTTACTAGAGGGGAGGGGGTGGAGGGTAGAAAAATCAGATGAAGGTGGTCAAAAGGTACAAACTTCCAATTTCAGTTATAGTAAATACTAGAGATGTAATATACATGATTGATATAATTAACACTTGTATATGAAATTTGTTAAAAGTAAATCCTAAAAGTTCTCATCACAAGAAAAAATAACAAGTTATTATGTCTGAGAACTAGGAAGAAAAAAAGATCAAAGAAAAGTGCACAAGGTTTAAGGAAAGTGTACGACACCACCAAGTTAACTGACATATGGACTGTGGGATCCCAGAAGAAGAAGAAAATGGCAGAAAGAATATTTGAATGATGACTAAAAAATCCCCAAATTTGATGAAATACATAAATATACACATCAAAGAAGCTCAATGAACTCTAAGAGATCCACCAAAGACATGATTTTTAACTCCACTCCTTTTTTTGTACATGATTTAAGAGTTTAAAGTATGTTTTAACACTAAGAATCATTCTACTCAAAGCTAATGTAACAGGAAGTTTGGTTTGTAACTTCACATTTCATTTCCTACATAATTTAAGAGACAAATGCATTTAAAAGAATTATTAGTTTATGGTTTTGAACACACACTACATAAATATGTAATTTTTGACAATTGATAAGGGTCGGTATAAAGCTGTAAAGGACCAAAGTTTGTGTATTATTGAAGTTAAGCTGGTATAAATCAGAGGATTATAACTTCAGGATGTTAAATGTAATCCTGACGGTAACCACAGAGGAACTATCCAGGACAATATATGACAAAAGAAATTTAAATGTTTAATCTCCCAAAAAATCAACTGAACTCTAAAGCAGTAATGCCAGAAATAAGGGAAAAATAACTATAAGGCATATGGAAACAGTAGCAAAATGACAGATTAAGTGCCTCCTTATCAGTATTAAACTATAAATGTAAATGGACTGAACTCTCTAATCAAAAGACATATTGGCAGAGAGGGTATACAAATACATGTTATCGATAACTTATCACTTTAGATCCACAGACACAAATGAGATGAAACTGAAAGAATGAAAAAAGATATTCCATGTAAACAATCACCAAATGAGAACAGGAGTGGCTAAACTAATATGAGACAAAACAGACTTTAAATCAAAATCAAAATAGATTATAAGAAACAAAGAAGAACATTATGTATTAATAAAAGGTTCTATACAGCACAAATTTATGAGAATTATAAACTTTCATGCAGCTCATAACAGCCATCAAAACATGAAACAAAAATTAACAGAACTGAAGAGAAACAGTTGTACAATAATATATGGGAGACATCAATACCCTACTCTCAATAACAGAACAACCAGAAAGATAAATAAGGAAACAGAGTACTTGAACAACAAACCAACCAACAAGATCTAACAGTCACATATTGAACACTCCACACAGTAACAAAAGTACATATTTCCCAAATGCACATGGAATATTTTCCAGAACATATCATGTTCCAGGCTACAAAATATGTATGAATACATCTGAAAAGACAGACACCATATAAAGTACCTTTTCCAACCACAATTGAATGTACTTATAAATCAGGAATAGAAAGAAAACTGGAAAACCCACAAATTTATGGAAATTGAACAACATACTCTTAATCAATGGATCAAATAAGAAATCACAGTGTAATCAGAAAATTGATTGTTGTTGTTGTTTAGACCCATGGACTGTAGCCCACCAGGCTTCTCTGTCTGTGCAATTTCCCAGGCAAGGATACTGGTGTGGGTTGCTATTTCCTTCTGGAGGAGATTTTCCCGACCCAGGGATTGAACCCACATCTCCTGAATTGGCTGGCAGATTCTTTACCACTGAGCCACCAAGGGAAGCCCGATTAGAAAAAACTTGAGAGACAAAAACTTTCTGAAAACACAGCGTTTAAAACTTACAGAATGTAGCAAAGTAGTAGTAAAGAGGATATTTATAGCTATAAATACATACATTAAAAAACAAGAAAAAGCTCACCATCAACAACCTAACTTTACAACTAAAGAACCAAACTAAACTCAAAGCTAGAAGAAAGAAAGAAAGATTAGAGAAGAGATGAGTAAAATAGAGCATAAAAAGACAAGAGAAAAATCAATGAAACCAAAGGTTAATTCTTATAAAAGTTCAACATGTGGACAAATTTTTAAATAAACTGACTAAGAAAAAAAGAATTCAAATTATTAGAATCAAATATGAGTGCGGATATTACTACCATTGTACAAAAACAAGAATTATAAGACAAAAATTTCATGAAATTTTGTGAAAAAATTTCATGAAAAATTATATACCAACAAATTGCATGGCCTTGATGAATAAATTCCTAGAATCACAAAACTTTCCAAGGCTCAACCACAAATAAACAGAGAATCTGAATAGAATAATGAGGAGTAAGGAGACTGAATCAGTATTTAAAAGATCTCAACAGAGAAGTCCTGGACTTGATAGTGTCACTGATGAATTACACTAAACATTTTAAGAAACTTAACAAAATATCATCAACCTCAGATATGCAGATGATAGTACTCTAATGGCAGAAAGCAAAGAGGAACTAAAGAGCCTCTTGATGAGGGTGAAAAGAGGAGAGTGAAAAAGCTGGCTTAAAACTCAACATTCAAAAAACTAAGATCATGGCATCCAGTCCTATCACTTGATGGCAGATAGGAGGAGGAAAAATGGACACAATGACAGATTTCATTTTCTTGGACTCCAAAATCACTGTGGACAGTGACTGCAGAAGATGTTTGCTCTTTGGAAGGAAAAGTATGACAAACTTAGCATATTAAAAAGCAAAGACATCACTTTTCTGACAAAGGTCCATACAGTCAAAGCTATGGTTTTTCTAGTAGTCATGTACAGATGTGAGAGTTGGACCATAAGGCTGAGCGCCAGAGAACTAATGCTTTCAAAATGTGGTGCTAGAGAAGACTCTTGAGACTCCCTTGGACAGTAAGGAGATCTAACCATTCAGTCCTAAAGGAAATCAACCCTGAATATTCATTGGAAGGACTGATGCTGAAGCTGAAGCTCCAATACTTTTGGCCACCTGATGCAAAGAACTGACTCATTAGAAAAGACCTTGTCCTGGGAAAGACTGAGAGCAGGGGGAGAAGAGGGTGACAGAGGATGAGATGGTTAGGTGGCATCGACTCAATGGACATAATCTGAGCAAACTCGAAGATAGTGAAAGACAAGGAAGCCTTGAGTGCTGTAGTCCCTGGGGTCGCAAAGAGTTGGACATGACTTACTGACTGAACAACAACTACAACCACCAATACTTCTCAGACTTCTCCAAGAAACTGATAAGGATAAAATACTTCCTAACTAATTTTTAGGTAAGCATAAAGAGGCTATCTTTACTCTGATACTAAAGTGCCAAGAAAACTAAAAACCATGATCCCTTTTGGATACTGATAAAAGAAAAATACTCAACAAAATACCAAATTAAGCAGCAATATTAAAAACATTATACACAGAGATCAGGTGGGATTTACTCCTGGAATACAAAAATGGCTCAAAATATGCAAATTAATAAAATGTAAAACACTATACTAATGGAATGAAAAAAAAAATCCATTTAATCATCTGAACTGACCCAGGAAAAACATTTGACAATATTTAACACCTTCTCATGATAAAAACTCAACAAAGATCAAAGAAAATTACTGTGACAAAATAAAAGCCATATTATAAAAAAAGAACAGCAAACATCATACTCAATGCTCAAAGACAGAGCTTTTCCTCTAAGATCAAGAACAAGGCAAGGATACCTACTTTCATCACTTCTGTTCAACACAGTACTAGAAGTTCTACCTAGATCAATTAGGCAAGAAAAAGAAATTAAAGCATCTGAATAAGGAAGGAAGAAGTAAAATTATCCCTGCTTGCAGATGATATAAACTTACAAGTAAAAAATCCTAAATACTCCCCCAAAATTGTTAGAACTAAGAAATTAATTCAGCAAAGTGACAGGATACCTCTTTGACCACACCCTGGTGGCTCAGATGGTAAAGCATCTGCCTACAATGCGGGAGACCTGGGTTCGATGCCTCAGTCGGGAATATCCTTTGGAGAAGGAAATGGCAACCCACTCTAGTACTCTTGCCTGGAAAATCCCATGGATGGAAGAGCCTGGTAGGCTACAGTCTGTGGGGTAGCCTACAGAGTTGGACACAAAGAGTTGGACACAACTGAGTGACTTCACCTTACCTTACCTTACATTTCCAAACAGTAACAATAAACAACCCAAAAAAGAAATTAAGAAAACAATTCCGTTTACAATATCATCAAAAAACAAAGCAAAAAAAAAAAAAAAAAAAAACCTTAGTAATTAACTTAACCAAGATGATTAAGGACATAAAATGAAAACACAAATGGTTATATCACTCCTGAAAGAAATTAACAGAAGACATCAATAAAAGGAATCTCAACCCACATTCATGAACTGGAAGACAATGCAATCCTTATCAAAACCGAATGACATTTTTGGGGGGCACAAACAGAAAACCCCAACTTAAAACTCATAGAATCTTAAGAGACCCTGTATAGCCATACAATCTTGAAAAAGAATAACAAACATGGAGGAAAAAAGCAGAAAGGACAAAGTGGAAATCACATTTTCTGATTTCAAAACTTCCTATAAAGCTACAGTAATCAAAACAATGTGGTACTAGCATAAAGACAGATAAAATACAAATGGAACAGAATAGAGAGCCTAGAAATATACAGTCATATACATGATCAAATCATTTCTGACAAAGTGTCAAGACCATTCAATGAGAAAAGAACAATCTTTTCAACTAATGGAGCTAGGAAAACTGGATATCAATATGCAATAATTAAGTTGGCCCCTTATCTAGTACCATATACAAAAGGTAACTTAAAATGGATCAAAGACATAGATATAAGAGCTGTTTAAGTATAAAACTTTCAAAAAAAACACAGGGCAGAAGCTCTATGACACTGGATCGGGCAATGATTTCTTCAATATAGCACCAAGGGCACTGGCAACAACAGGAAAAGTTAGACTTGATGAAAATTTTAAAAGTTTGTGCATCAGAAGACAATAGCAACAGAGTAAAAAGGCAACACACAGAATGGGAAAAAACATTTGCAAATCATGTATGTGATAAAGGATACATATCTAGAATATATATGGAGAACTCTTAAAACTCAACAACACAACCTATTTTAAAACTGGGCCAAAGACTGACTAAGACATTTATCCAAAGATGATATAGAAATGGCCAATAAGTACATGAAAAGACACTCAGTATCTCTTGGGGAAATGCAAGTCACAACTGTAGTAAGATCACTTCACTCACACTCATTAAGAGAAAATAAGTAATTGGGAGGATGTGGAGAAACTGAAACTCTTGTACACTGTTGTAGGGATGTAAAATGGTACAGGAGCTCTGGAAAGCAGTATAGCAGTTTCTCAAAATATTAAAGATAAATTTACCAATTAATTATTGGTAATTTAATTACCAATTAAAAGTGGGAACTCATAGAGCTATATATGCACATCCATGTTCACTTGCAGCATTATTCCCATGAGCTAAAATGCGAAAGCAATTTAAGTCCATCAATGGAGGAAGGGATAAACAAAATGTGGTATACACATATAATGGCATATTTTTAATCTTAGAAAGGAAGGAAATTCTGACATATGCTACAACTTGAATGAACCTTGAGCAAATTATGCTAAGTGAAATAAGCCAGGCAAAAAAGACAAGTGCTGCATGATTCCACTTATGTGAGGTACTTAGCACAGTCAAACTATTATAGAGTCAGAAACTAGAATGGTGGCTGCTAGACACTGGTGAGGAGAAGAGGAGTTACCGTTTAATGGGTATAGTGTTTCAGTTTTACAAGATTTGAAGAGTCCTGGAGATGAATGGTAGTAAAGGTAACCAACAACTTGAATGTATTTAATACCATTGAACTGCACCTTTAAAAATGGTTAAGATAGTAAATTTTGTGTATCTTATCACAATTTTAAAAAATAATAAAGATGCTAAGAATGCCAGGATAGGCCTAAGATACCATGGCAGCCTGAGCCTGACTGATGAACAACCCCCTGTGGCTGTCTATCCATTTATATCTCTCAGTTTGCTAACTCTGAGAAAAACCACGTCTTGTACAATGCTACTTAAGACCCTTAGTATTTGGTTCAAGTACATTTCTAATATTCCGTGTTAACTGTTTTTAACTTCCTTTACTTTGTATTAAAATAAAGTTCCACACAATAAAAAAAAATTAAGCCAATCAGAAAAAAGCAAACTAGTCTAACTTTTTGCTCTAGGTAGGACATACCACAAAAGGGTTCTACTCTACCTTCATCAAAAAGTTGCCTATATCTAATTGTTATTATTCACACTAAAAACAACAAAATAAGGAAATAAATGTTCACAAAAATCTTTGCTTTCAGAGAAGGTCAAGACTAATAAAATGTGTGTGTTTCTGGCTATCAATGTTACCTTCACAGCCAGAGCCAGGGAACTAAATGCTAGCAGGAACATCACTTAAAAAAAAAAAAAAATACTGTTCCATTGCCTCTGCTATCTACCAACTCCAAAATTCTAGTTTGCTTCATTATATCCATCTGCTAAGTTAGTCTGGCTTCTCATATTCAACTTTTTTTTTTTTAGCACAAAAAGAGGATGAAAGTAAGTAAATATTTACTGAGAGTATTGGTCAGTGATTTTAGCAGATCATACTTGAATTAGCATCTTTCATATTTGAATTATCATTTCTGTCTACTGGAACTTTATTTTCAATACGGGTACCTGTTTTTTCCAAACGGATGGCTTAAAACACACATACACACACATATACCAATATTCACTATTTTAAAATAGTCCTTGGATTAAAAAAAAAAAAAAAGTACAAATAGACTTAGTATATTAATTTGCTAGAGTCCCTGACAGTGACAAAACATGAGGTAGAGAATGTTAATAAATTGTGTTTGTGTTGAAATAAAATTGCTTTGCTGATAAGCTGAGACAATCCTTCTTATCCAAAATCATTTTAAAATATAAATCACAATATTAAGCCATTTGGAGACTGATACTTATATATTTTCTTTTACCTAGGACACTTGCTATATAAGAATATTTTATTGGTTTCCTCCAAACTACAGTCTAAGTATTAGCAATACATTAACCAGCAAACTGTAAGACCAAACAGTATTTCTTAATATATATTACTTGTTATATGTTATGTTACTTTGTTACTTATGTTACAATGTATATATAGTCATCTACCACAACCAGAGAGCCTGGTGAGATTGATGGTTGTTTTGCATTAATCATCTCTATTTCATTTTTGAACACCAGAATACTTCCCGACTGTTGCATATAAATGGAAATATTGTCTTTAGAGTATATGTAGTTCAACATACAAAGAGAGAGATACCAATTACTTGTCATATATGGATATGGGTATGTTTATATATTCAATTATACAACATAATATAAATGTATATTGAAAGAGGGTTAACTGTTACTAATCCAGACTGCTGTTTCTTGCCCAGCAGTGTTGGTCCACGCTTGCCATAAGGGAGCATTTTCTGTTTGCTCAGTAACTTGTAGGCAGAAGGCTAAATAAAAGAGTCTTCTTCAACAAATCTGACCAATCAATCAAAAAGACCTAAAATATGAACATCTCGGGTAATCTATTCTGAGATCTACTTAGGTGACTTTATAATGAGGTTCACAATTGACAAGCCCCCAGTCATGTACTCAGAGCCTTCAAATAGTTTATAATAGCTGACTTTTAATCATGAGCAGATAACCAAAGATGATAAGAAAAAGCAACCCAAGGAAACAGAAACTATTCAGATGGGAAAAAATATATATATTATTAGTATCTCTGGGGACAAAAGAAGATATGTCAATGAAGTAAACTCTTAAAAATTACCATGACAGTATTTAAAAAAAAAAAAAAAAACTCAACAGGAAGGTTACCAGAAAACGTTGATGAAATTTACCAGAAAGTAAAGCTAATAGGAAACCCCACGTAGATGATTAAGAGTAGATTTAGACAACTGATGGAAAATTGTGGACTGAATGAGTTTTAAATACACAGAAAACTAAGAAAATGAAATAGACAATTGTTAACTCTAGGTGGTAACAAAAACTGGGGCAACAAAGGAAAAATAATATTGAATACACATGGTATATCCCTGCATAGTATACGTATATGCTCACCATAATAATGCGAACAGAACACTGATAATCAAAATTACAAGATAACTATCTGAGAAGAAAAAGAACACAGGAAGTATTCATATGTGATTGGAGCAGGAAAGGCGGAAGAAATAGCAAAGAGAAACAGCAAATCCCTCATTATCTACCGTCGGAAGTTAACAGATAGTGGCCAAACCAAACCAACAAACAAAAGGTAGTATAATTACAAGAGCATGTTATAATACAAATTACATTATAATACCAAAAGGATCAGCTAACAATTAAAAGTGGTTGGCCCTGGAGAGGGAGAAAAAGGCGGAAGGATGCTAGGTCATGCTGTTTTGTCTGAAAAGAAAGCAAACACCACCAACAACAACAACTCTTTAAACTATGTTCATATACAACTTTTATTAGAGTATATACACTTTAAAAAAAATCAATAGCTTGCCCACATTATAAACTAGAAAACACGATTTAAAAAAAGACCAAATAGGCAATAGCAACAAATACTGTATTATAGTTAGGAATAAACTCAACAAAATGTACAAGATGTGGATTAAGAAACTATAGCTACTTAACTGGGGGACCTAAATAAATGTAGAGATAATCAGTTCCTAGACTGTGAATATATTCTTAATTGGATGGATAAATGTAAACCCAATTATAACTAAAAACTAAATTATCCTAAAGATTATCTGGAATAATAAATACACAGCATTATCAATAATACTGCAAAAAAATGAAATATTTTGTTAAATGATAAGCATAGGTTCAGATTAACCAGTGACATCCCAACTCTATAAATGAAGGCATTAAAAGTGATTTCACAGTTTTAAAATTTTGCTTGCTTGTATTTTCTCTCTTTTTTTTTAAGAATCAATGTAGGGGTACTTTTAAAATACATGTTATTTTAAAAAAAGAAAGACAAGCAGTTAGTTACTGAGTTCAATAGGATACCATATCACACAAGTCAATCATATCACATAATCTCAATAATGAACTAAGTTTCTTTGTTTTGATTCCTTTGATGTCTTTTTATCCATACCACTGTAGAAACAATAAGATGGCCAAGAAACCAAAAGTGTATTTAATTAACCAATAAAGACTGAATAAAAATCCAGTTCTATGAGTTCTCCAACAAGGACAGCAGAGAAAAAATGGAAAGAAAGATAATCCAGTAGATCAAAAAAGCAGAATATCCTTAGGATCCATACAGTATGATACTGAGCGTTTTCTCCATCTACCATTCTATTTGTTTTAAACCAAATTTATTTTCTTAAGATCTCTTAGAAAAAGTTCACTATTTCCATATACATACGAACTGAGGCAAAGAACAGCCTTGTGATTTGTTTGAGATTATACAATTAAGTCAATGGCTGAAATGCAAACAGAACCAAGGATACCCAACTGCTAGTTTGTTGCTCTAACTAATGGATCCTGCTCCCTGCTATGTAATAGGATTGTTTTCCTTTAATTACAATTTCTTCATTCACCATCAGATTATCAGCCACAGGCTTTATCATTAATTTTGCTCTTCTTATATTCATGGCATTACTCCCAAGAATATGAGATTTACATGATAAAAAAATATAATGACCACTGTTTACTATATCATATCCAACCTCTGAAAATTCCAGTCAGCATGACAAGGCCAGTTCACTGAAGCCTACACTTAATGACATATTTACAGGTAAAGGTACAACTTCAGCATCTATTTTGGGTTGATCAGCGACCTGGAGAAAGGTAATTTTGTTTTTACAGAATCACTAATGTCAATGCACTTAAAATCTTACATTAGAGCATCCTAGGGTCTCATCAGTCGACATTATTCATATATATGATCTAGACATACAAGTCCAAAGGGCAGCAGATTAGAAACATTTTAGAGCATTTGTCATGTTGGGAAGTAGAATAAGATAAAAATCATGACATGCTCTTACATTCCTATGCTGTAATCTAGAAAAGAAAACTGACTGGGTAAACAAAGTAAATATGTGAAAAGAGGTGTGCAGTCACTCGTCTTTGAGAAGCACTCTGTTTCTCTGGCACATAGCACTGCAGCAGTAGAAGCAGCAGCCTTGCCCTTGGTGCTCATTTCTTACCACTCGAAATGCCTCCTCGGAGCCAGAATACACTGGCTGCTGCTGATCATGCTGTGAGACACCTGCACTGGCTACTAGGCTTGTCATGACGCACAAAACCCTACCATCTTCAGCTTGACATTGTGCAAGTTATAATTATTCATCCAAATGAATATGTCAGAGCAGCAGCAGCAGACCTCTCATCAGAGCAAAAGAAAAATACATCAAAACATTATCAACCCAGCAGGAAGACAGGGACCATAAGGAAAATTACCCATTTTTAATATGGATGCCACAAAGTCATGCCTATTATTTTACAGAAAGAAAGGAAAATAAAGATCTTCTAAGTTTAAAGTCCAGAAACACTGAATCCAAATAGGAAATGTACAAAAAGGAGACAGGGAATTTTTTAAAATCAATTATCTGGCACCTGTTTACAATCTTTTAAATGTAAGTTTGCTGTTAGACTACAATACTACAATTCTTTATGAACCACAACTGTTTAAAAATTGTTTTAAAAAGGTAAAAAGATAGTACTCCCACAAGCAGAATTGTTTCCAATAGGCCAATGAAAAAAGGCCACACACAGCAAAGAATTGATGTTGCTTCACACTTTCAAAACATAAACTAACATTGCCAACACTTTTATCATGTCGAAAACACTCAAGAGTTCATCTGGAAATAGCAGCAAAATGCTTAACAATGTATAGCTGAACTCTGACAATGGACAATTTTAGTAGTACATGGAGAAGAAAAATAAAATCACCCCAGACCTCCACAAATGAAGATGCATCCAAATTCTATAAACATATATAAAAAAGGCAAATGTAAATATAATTCCTATCTCATATTTAAATGTGCAAAAAGTATAACGTTTACAATAAACTTTCAATGAATATCTTTTTAAAACAAGATACAAAAAATTTTCTCATTCAAGACACATAAAGCAGAAATCACAATGAAGAGACTGATAAATGTGACCACACTGAATATTAAACTTCTGATTGACAAAATATATCAAAGTTAGAAAGCATGCCACAGGGATAAGACACTTATATCCCATATAACCAATACATAATTAGTATCCAAAGTATGTAAGAAATGCTTATAAGAAAAGACAAAAATTTAAGTAGGCAAAGATTATAAACACGACAATAAAGAGTATCAGTTGTTAATAGCAATTAAGATCAGAGTAAAACCAGACTGACTTAGCAAGGATGTGGGAGAGGAGAAACTACTGTGCATTGCTGGGTAGGAGGATAAAGCTATACAACCAATTTGGGAAGATAATTTGGCAATGTTTGGCAACCTCAAAGAGGTACACTCCTTACAATCCAGCATTTTCACTTCAAAGCATAAACCATACTAAAAGTCTCACATGTATGAAAGGAAACATAGAAAGATGTTTACAGCAGCACTGTTTAGTAAGAAATTGTGCAAGAAATTGTGAACAACCATATCATTAGGACACTGAATAAACTAACTGGTGGATTCATATAATGAAATGATATAAAGCATTTAAAATGTACTATAGGCATAGATCATGGGTAAATCTCAGAAACAATGTTGTTTAAAAAAGACTGAAAACACTATAGAATATGGCATAAACAAATGTAGCAAAAGAGTATGCATGGATAGCATACACGTCAATTCCAGGCAAAAGACTTTCCTCTAGAAAGGGAAAGAAGGAAAGAAAGGAAAGGAGAGAAGAAAAAGAGGAGTAAAATTTTAAGTCCCAGAACATTTTATTCCTAAAAGAGAGACAAAAAGATATCTGAAACAAATGTGATAAATATTAAACATGTCAAATTTGAGTTGTGGTTAAAATGATGTCTAAATTTCTATCTGTACTATACTAAATTCTAATATGTTCTTTTAATTAAAAAAAATGCAATTCCAGTTACTACTAATTAATTCTGTATTCTTAGAACTAATACAAAATAGAAAACCTGACATACGACACAATTAAATCTAAATCTGGATTTGAATTAATATTATAAACACTTATTCCATGCTTATATGTGCAAGGCACTTAGCTGGTGTTAAGTAGGGACACAAAATTTAGAAGAAATTGCTCTTAAGATTTTGTAGTGTTAGAGTCACACACTAATTTTGTTAAATGGCAAGAAGGTAACTGCTAAACAGTCCTTTTGGGGAGATGCGAACTTCTTCACAGATTAAAGCCTGAGGAAAACTTGCATGATTAAAGATGTTAAAAAAAAAAATTAGGAAATTCAGCAAAAATATATTCTTCAACCTTGGGATTTTGATAAACTTTAAATTATAATCTACAGATAACATATGGAAAGAGTAATACAATCTAGGAACAATGTTATCTCATGATCTCATATAATACATAAAATTTATAGAGGCAAACTGAAAATGTACAGTCATATTTTTCAAAAACTATGCAATTTATGTACAACTCCAATTCTTTGAAAAAAACACAGTATTTCTTATGTATTTATAACACATATCACAATACCAAAAGCAAATCATAGTGTTTCTCATCACCTATATTTTGCTGTGTTTTCTTGATTTCCATTAGAAGGAGGGAGACTGTTTTGTTTTTAAAGAAGAAAATGACAAAAATATATTTTAAATGTAGATGGTATAATTTAATATTTGAAACCTCATAAGACAATGTAAATGCTGTTAGGCTTTTTTTTTTTTAACTGACAAGATGATTACTTTACTCTATATATTAGAATTTAAATGTAAGCATAAATTTTCACTTGAACCTACCAAAATTTCATAACAAAAATAAGAGTAGCCTCTACTCAGAGTATTTGTTAAACGCCACTAGGAATTCTTTTCACTTTGTATAAGAATAGAAAGATTCTCTTCATTTTGGTATCGATTTACTTGGTGAGATATTAGATTACCTGTCATTAGATTTTTCTTTGAATCTAACCACCATCCTGCCAGATCTTTAAAAGTCACACATGTCAATGTTGATGACAGAACTATTGATAATCATACCACATTTTATCTACCTAATGGTACAATTTACAGTGCACTCCTAAATACATTAACTTGTTAGATATCACCAATGTATTGAGAAATTAAACTGACAGGAGCAGGAGAAAGAATCAAAGTAAGAATATTCCAAAGCATATGCAAAAAGAATATAGTATAAGTTCAAGGACAAACTAAGGACAAACACTTTAGAACAATAAAAACTGAAGAGAAATGGCAGGATTTATATTTTCATTCATAACTCATTCTCCTCTGAAAAAGATTCTCTGATATTATGTCTGAAAAGTTCCACCCGATTTTTAACCTACTGCTAACTGCTTTATAAAAGAGCTCCTTAGGATTTAAAATTAAAGGACAATTTCTGTCAACAGAGCTTTTTCATGTTTATTTGAAATGGAGCATAAAGATCTAAAGGCTGAATGGGGTGTCTGTGTGTATGTGTTTGGAGGATGGGGAAGGAGGTGGGGAGAGTCACAGGGCAGGAAGAATGGACATCAACGGCTAGGAAATATGAAAGCAACACTCTCAAAATCCTGTTTATAAATAAATGTTTAAAGAAAGCTGAAAAAACCACTTTATAATGGCCACTTAAAATGCTTTTTAGCTACTTAAAATAAATTTAAGAATTTACCTGTGGTGTCCAGGAAACAGAAAATGGAACAGGAAAATCCACAACACAATCTGGTGATTCTGCAGGGTACTATAAAAAAGCATAAAATTAGGGTCATTTTTGTTTCACTGTGACAATTTCACATAAAATATTTTAGAAAAACTGAATATATTAGGAAAAGTATTTCTATAAATGCAAAGGTATTATATATTTTTTGGTTCTACTATTATAAAGGTGTTAAGAGCTGATAAACAGTCAACAAGCTCAAGAGGTACAAAGTGTAGTGATTTGGGGATGCCAAACCAATCAGTTTTGAATACAGAGTAATGAACTAAGTTTCTGGGCAGCTGCTAATGTGATTTGAGGGACAAACCACACTGAACCTGTTTCTTTATCTTTAAAATGACAAATCAAAATGGTTGATATTTCATTTCCTTTCAGTCTAAAATTTAACCTCAAACAGCCTCAGTAACTATTTAAAGAGGCAATACTTGTTAAAAGAATCAAGAAATGCACAAAATGAACCATATAGTTATCAATTAAAGTATTTTCCACAAGAAAGCATTTAATTTTAGCAAGAAGACAAATAAAAAGAAACAATGAAATGCCTTCTGGTTTATTAAGGAAAAACAAAAT
Organism: Cervus elaphus; assembly: GCF_910594005.1. Classification (NCBI taxonomy): domain Eukaryota; kingdom Metazoa; phylum Chordata; class Mammalia; order Artiodactyla; family Cervidae; genus Cervus; species Cervus elaphus. The sequence goes on along the minus strand of NC_057825.1, from coordinate 63,685,431 downwards.
ATTAGGTTTAAGAAAAATTTTTTCATGGTTGATAAACAGAAAATTAATCCTTCAATAGTTCTATACAAGAAGTGATAGCCAAAGGACTAACCACAATTCTAAGTTAACAAAGACAAAAGATAGCTTCCTTAAAATCAGTTTTGTCACTAGAGAATTCTATTACATGATTTCTCTAAGATTCAGTTTGGATTCTTAAGTCACATGTAATTTTTAAAATGCTCACTTCTTTTCTTTAAAAAGCTAAATTTACTAAAAAGAAAACTCATTTTAGGAAAACTCCTTTCTCTCATTTGACAAAATAACCTAAGCTTTAGACTTTCACTTTTTTCAACCTTTTATTTTTAGCTACTTCTCTGCATAGCAAAAGGGCACAAAAAATTACCACAACAGTATTTGTTACAAACATCAGTCCATTTGAAATCAATGCTTCAAAAAGAATTAACATTTAATTATGACAGGCTGGCTAAAAATAAACCTGTCATTGTATACTCTGACTAATGGAATCTGGCTATGCAGAACTGATATCACAAGGGTAAAGACAAGGAAACTATATAAACTATATAGAGTATATAACTATGCTCTAATTTGGGGGGGAAGAAAGGAAGATCTAGCTGAGATTACAGAAGAAGCCCTACTTCCGACAATTCAAACTATTAGATGATGTTCTTCCAATTATAACTGCTGCAATCACTAGAAAAACAATTTGCATGCAGTTTTTACAAGTCATGTGATTATCTCAAAGTAAATGCAGGCAGAGATCTTAGCTTTCTTTGGTTTATGATTCTGCTAATTAACTCCTGACCTTGGACAAGTCATTTAACTTCTCTGGCTGTTTTATATGTAAAAATGATAGAACACAACCAAAAGCATTGTAAAATCTCTTTTCCCTCTAAAATGTGAATTTTCTGCGAGAAAAAATAAAAAATGCAAACTTAAAACCTCCTTGTGTCAAAAATGGAACATTTAGTTTACCTTGAGTTGCTGCTATTTGTCTATTTGGCTGACAATGAACAATATCAACTCTCTAAACAATCATCAATCAAGGTTAAGAACTTAATGTTTACTGTATACAGAGTAGATAAACCCAGTAAAGTACCTGTAACTTTGGAAATCATTAAGTATATATGGCACATTATGATAAAAGAGAATTATGATCCTACATTCAAACAGGGCTCAGGGTACTAAATGGCACGTATGTACTGATAAAGAGAGCCACAAGGAGTTAAACAAAAAGCAGGTTAAAATAAATATGATTCCACATATCTGAGATAACATTCAGATATATATTTAGGTACTTTTATGCAAACATACAAATATGTATACAATAAATTAGACTGATCTATAAATAGTTGGCTTTACTGAGTCAATGTATAAATATAGTATTATATTCACATTCAAGATCAATTCTATTTATATAATAATATTACGTAACTGTATCAAACCTAAAAGGCACAAATTTATATAATTCGGGATGATTTAACATGACTCATCAGTAAGCATCCCTAGATACTCATTTTTGGAGTTGTGTGTATTGTTGTTATCAGTCACTCAGTCATGTCTGACTCTTCGCAACCCCATGGACTATAACACGCCAGGATTCCCTGTCCTTCACCGTCTCCCAGAGCTTACTGAAACTCATGTCCATTGAGTAATACTAACTATAATATATATAACTAAGTACGATACTGTAAAATGACTATCAAATTCAGTATTTTTCAAGCCACTAGAGATTGTCAGTTTTACTTTAGAAATCTAGTTGACAGTAATAACTAAAGCTCCACATAAAGAAATAAACTTAAAAATAGGTACAGTAATTAATAGTTTTTCAAGTCTCACTTTAAGCAATTCAAATTAATAACTGTAAGAGAATATAATTATTTAATATTGAGTATATACTTTCATAACAAACAGTATTTATTAGACTCTATAGCATACACTCCTAAGGAAAAATTTAACCCAACTCAATTCATGACTGGACTCCCTGGCAGAATCATACATACAAATTGCAGCAGATTATAAAAATAGTCATCAGAGTGCCCAGTCTCAGAAACATCTATGATTTGTTTTTCAAGTAGTTCTGATCTTAGCCAAAGCTAAGGAAGCTCTGGGCTACCTCTCTTTTAAAGAAAAGACAAAAATTTCATCTTATGGTTTAGGATGAACTGTAAATACTGCATTAAAAATACACTTATAAAAATGCCAAAATTCAACTGATTTCCTTATGGTATTTCTTTCTGATTATATGTTCACTTTTAATAGAGGAAGTCTGGACAGAATTCATACTATTTTCTTTGTGGGTTTTTGGAGACAGTGAGGCCGAGGGGCAGAACTGGTAGAGTTGTATTCAAGAAAAAAAACAAACACGTTATGAGATATCAAACAGTATCAGATAAAAGAAACAGGTTTGTGTATTTACAAAAGTAATCATGTTGCAAGGTTTGTCAAAAAAAAAAAAAAAAGCCTGACCCTATAAAATTCAGTTTGGATTAAGACTTTGCATTGTATTAAGGACCCTTTAACACGTAAGTTGTAGCTTTCACTGTTTTTAACTGACAATCCCAAATATTCTTAAGAAAGAAATTACCACACCTGAAAAACAACGTTGGTCTCTATGAAAACTGAACTAAACGGGCAATTTAAGACTAATTAGTCAACCAACCTAAGAGTCATTTAGTTTCCGCCTTTTTTTTTTTTAATGCAGATTTTTTTTTCTTCCTAATTTCTTAAAAACTCAAAGCTTTCTCTTCTTTCTTGCCAGGGCATCCATAATAGTGCTTTATAGCTATCGGTGCTGTAAAAATTCACACCTGAAAATATTCTCCAGAGAAATATTAAAAGGGCCACCTTTATCTACTTTGAAAAATTTTAAGAAAAAGCAGAGAGGATGGACCATTCTAGTGGCTAAACATCCTCCCTCTGAATACTATCAAAAATATCATTAATTAGAATAATAAAATCTTGTAGTTACAAGCAATGTAGATTTAAATCATTACCTCTCAGTTAGTAGAAAAGATAGCAAGAAATGAGGTTATCAGAAAAAATAGAATCAGGATAGGATGTATTTTAAATTCTTCATTTTGGTCTTCATAGCAGCAACTTTTATCAATGTACAAAACATAAACAAATAAAACTCTGAAGAAACTGACAGAACCTTGCCCCTGGCAGTATGTGACCTTTGTAAGGTTAAAGGCAGACTTCTCCTTGATTAAAAAAAATTTTTTTTAATTAAGAAGGAAAATAAGTGTTTTCACTTTCATTTAATAAAAATATTCATGTAACTTATTTTACAATTAATATTTATATCCCAAATATTTTCTCAAAACGTATCATATATGAATCTTAAAACTATCAACATTTGGTGTGTAAGAAAAAGAACGAGTTGTTTCTCAGTTTGTCTGATAGAGAGGCACTATAAGATACCAACTTTTCTGTGTCACCCCAGCACAGCTTTATGTATTAATTCTCTCATGAAAAGCGTAAATGCCAGACACATTTTTAAAAAGGACAAACACAATTGATCTTTTCATCACTATAATCTTCTGAAATAGAGTTGACTGATGACTTGTAAGAACAATAAAAAAAGTTAGATGACCTGGTTTTCTCAAATTCTAATGTTTCTCCAGTTACTAAGTATATGAGTAATATCCTGAACTTGCTTGTTCTACTTATTTCTCAAAATTCACAATGTATAATTAAAAAATGATGAAATAGCTATGCATTATGCCAATAAAATTAGTAGTTATAGATCACTAGCCTGTAAGGGCTCTATAAATAGAGGTATCAATAGAGGTAACCTCTGCAAAATTTTTAAAACCAGAGGTAAAAAAATTTCAGCCAAGAAAATAAAAAGTATCCATACATATGGGTCTGTGTTTGGGGTATGGTGGTATGTCAGAAATAAGAACAAAGGTAATTCATAAAAAAATAAAAGTTGAAGACAAAAGACTCCTTAGTAGAACTTGGGATAGCAGAAACTCCCAACTCTTTTCTACATAGGATGTTACAAACATAACATCATGGTATTTTGAAGCTACCAAGCCTTATTTGATCAAATCTGAACTAAAACAGTGACATGAAATTACATCTAGACTTTCGGAAACTTAATGAATAAATCAGAGGCATTCCAAAATAATTCCTTTAGGGGTCATATATGTATTTTTAGAAGCAACTAGCACTTGTTTACACTGAAAACATTTTCAGAATTCACTTCACAAGGTATTTCCTGGTCAGAGTAACAGTCTAACGAAGCACATACCTTCGCCTTCAACTTGACGGTGATTAGATGCTCTCTACCAGAAACATCTGCTTTTAACTTGATGGTACTAAAGCAAGGATCCACAGACACAAGCCTGGTGAGTAGAAAGGAATAAAAAAAGATCACAATGGGGAGGGTGAGGCTGGGGGGAGGAAGAGGTTGGAGGATGGCAGGAATTGAAAATATTTGCTATATTCCTATTAATCCATTACAAAAATTAATCAGAGGAATTTCTGCATGCCATCCCATTCTGCTGCTCTAGATTTACTACCGTTACGACACCAGCCCAGCGCCTAATGCAGCCATAGATCTCCGGATTATTTACAACGTGTGTCAAGGCTCACGCTGTGGTCAGTGAGCACTACGTTTCGGCTTTCCATCACTGGAACCTTTGGCACACACAGCATGTTCCTGTCAGACTCTACTTATGTACACATTAAACTTCCTGTCAAACTCTTTGATCCATTTCTGTAGTTTTATACAGTATGAGACGTTTATGCTTCCTTTATTTGTTTTTCTCCTCGATGAACTTCTCCTTTATTATCAATAATGTTACTGTACAAACACCTGGTGAATATCAGTTCATATACTCAAATTGATCCTCGAAGGAAAGTGCTGTGTAAGCAGAGGTACCGCCTGGTCTCCCAACAATAAATTTTCTTGTTGTGCAACATATAGCTTCTGACATTTAACCTGGGCATGTATTCAAGATGACTAATATTTTAAACATATAGCACAAGCACAATTGTTTTGGCTTTAAGTTGCTCTAAATGCATGAATTTTCTCAAATGGAAACCAATACCCTTTGAAATATGTCATTCTGTAAAAATACAGTCCCTTGAGTAGCATAAGCTACTGCCAAAAAGGATCAAATTTAGCAGTATATTTACTGGTGAACTGGGCATGTGGATATTTTTTTTGACATTTTTACAATACCATTCTTTTGTAAAGATAAAAAGTAGCCTAAGAGTATTGCACAACTTATCACCCAGACTGATGGCAAAACCTATTAGAGTTCAACACTAACATTAGCCTCCTAACCCAAGAATCATTTTTTTTTAAACACTCTTGTGCTGTTAAGTCACTGGCCAGATATAATAGTAAAATAGGTCAATTTCAAGAAATTCTGGGCAATAAAGCTGTGGAATACTATCTGTAATGAAAAGATCTCAAACTGAAAATACAAATCTTGAATAACAGAATAAAAAGTAAAACAGAACAATCTTTATCAACAGAAAAAAAATTTATCATCATCTATGAAAACTCTAGGTATTAGAAAACAAATGAAGCCAAAATTATTCTAGAAATGTCTACTTAGATAAAAGTATCAATGAATTTATATAATCATTTTTTTCTTTCAGCTTTATCTGTAAACATCACAAATTCCCCTCCCCTCCAAAATTTAGAACATAGGACTTTATCACTATGTTTTATCAATATGACTGTAAGGGTTAGATACACGGGCATCTGACTCTGAGGACATCAACATTCCAGATTCAAGATGTTGAGAAGAACGTATGTATTTATATCTTCTCTACTCATATACAAAAAACGGAATTTCAAAGAGACATACATAAACCCACAGTTACAAAAAGCACCAACCAAAGCAAATTTTCAACAAACTATATAAAAATGTAAAGTGGTCAGAAGTGCACTGACTGACCAAACAGATCAGAAGACAGAAAATAAGGCTCTCGAAGGGAGCCAGCTGGCCAAACCAGAACGTCCACAGGATAGAGGGCGTTGCTGATGTGTGGGAAGAGATTAAGAGAATTTTTTAAAAATATAAGAAACCAGAATGGGAAGAGGAAATTTTAAACTAAATTATAAACAATAAAGCTATGTTAAAAATGGTAATTGCTCTACCATTAGCTTTTCAGTGAAAAATATTTATGTAGTCATAAAAAATTAAACTGCTTACTAATTACAATTTTTAGAATTCAGCAATAGACAAAGCTAGCAGACTTAATTATAGTTACAGAAATGAATGTAAATATATTTGATCATTGCAATTTAAAAGACGACAAGAACTGAGAAGTAGAAAGGGGAAAGATATGAGGAGCGAAGATTAGAAACATTAAATTTTGTAATTGCTAATTTGAGAGTAAGAGATACCATCTTTAAGCAGACATGTAAGAAGTTTAAGAAACAGTAAAGCTAATAGAAAAATAAAAGAATAGTGATGAAGGGAGAGAGAAGGTAGTATATGAACTAAGTTTATTTTTATTACAGTAATTAATCAGTATGTAATTCTGATAAATCAAGCAATGCTGCATATAGGCATATTTTTAAAAAATACAGAAGTTACTTATAAACATGAACATTTCATAGTGTTTGTCGCAAAGAATAAGACCAGGGATGGGAAGTGGTATGGAAAAAGCCTGTTGCTTTTCATTATAATCCCTACATAGTTTAGAAGCATGATGAATGTATACACATAGAGAAAGCAAGAAGGAACATGGAGACAGAAGGAAAAACTAAATCACCAACTAGTACTTCTCATACTCCTCATTGCTGCTTGGCATCAACATGTTCAAAATTACAGAACATCTATTAAATAAGACAGAAATAAACTAAAGTTCTAGTCTTTTGTTTGCCATCACAGGAACAAAAGATTATCTTCCCACAAAGTTTAAGATATAGAAATAATACATTAGAGAAAAACAGCTTCATGCTCAAAGTATTGCCCTGAATCAAAAGGATTATAAGGTTAATTCCATTGAACTGTAAATCATAATTCAAACTTTAAAAAGTAATAACTACAGGTTAATCTCAGCATGGTCATTTAAAATGAAACACTTTACCCACATTGATTCTACTTTGAGAAAGATGGAGAAAACTAAATGTGATCATCATATTAAGTACATGTGACCTAGATTGGCAAGTGTCCTCTAGTATTTATTCTCAGCTTCTTTCGTTTGGTAACAGGATCCCTGCCTCCACAGCACTCCCAGCTAAACTAAGTTTTGGCTGGGTACACTCCATCCAGCTAGTAACCCTTCCAGCTGCCCTTGGGTATCAGCATATCATTATATTTTGGCCAATGTACTACAAGCAGAAGTGATATGTACACCTTTCAGATCATTTGTAACCAAATATTAGCTGTACCTCCCGCCACCCCTCCCATTCTCTCTTCCTATAGAGTAGAACTTAGGCTAATATGCAGACTTTGACTCTCTGAAGACTTCAACACTCCAGATTCAAGATGCTGAGAAGAGTGTATGTATTTATATCTTCTCTCTACTAACATACAAAAAATGGAATTTTTTAAGAACAACCTCTTAACGCAGGTCTGACCAACAGAACTTTCTGTGATGATGGTATCTGCACTGTCCAAAGACTAGCCATTAAACATCTGTAGCTATGGAGGACTTAAAATGTAGCTAATATAAATATCAATATTAGCCAACTCACTGGAAAAGACCCTGCTGCTGAGAAAGACTGAAGGCAGGAGAAGAGGGTGACAGAGGATGAGATGGTTGGATGGACATGAACTTGGGCAAACTGTGGGAGATGGTGAGGAAGAGGGAGGCCTGGCTGCAGTCCCCGGGGTTGCAAACAGTCGGACATGACTTGTTCTGTGTGACACTCTGAGGATTTGGAGTTCTTTGTGAACAGCAACTCAGCCTGTGCCTTAACTAGCATAATATACATCTCTTATCTGTTCACAACAGAAAAGAATATCTTAACATTTGTCCTACAGAATAGATGTTAAATGGGAAAAAGCAGTAATAAGCTCTTACAAATAAAATTAAAATCAGTTTTTCTTTAAAAAAGTTATTTTAAATGTTCTATTTTACTGTTAAATTGGATAGCTCAATTTAAACAATATGAAATAATTTCTACTCATTTAAATAATACATTGCGGGAATTTTATTGGAAAACTCATTTTTTTGAGAAGCTATAAAATCATATTTAAAATTTATATTTAGAAGGAGTCTAGGTATCTACTACTTAGCTAGATATATTCTAAAATTGACTAAGAAAAAATAAAAACAAAAATATAAAATCTAAAGAATAAAACACTATACTTTTTGCACTTGCATTTCCATTTATCATTTGCTGCATTTCTTTATAAGTTACTGCTTACAATAAGTAAATGGTACTAAACTTAAAGAGTTAATTTTTTTTAAACACTTGAAAGGGATACTTAAGCTTTAGAGAGGTTTTTGTTGTTCTGGTTAATAGGTGAATGTTATCAATACAGAAAAAAAAAATGTCCTTTGTATCTCTTGAAATACTTGGTATTTATTTTGACAAAAGCTTAAGTTTTATAGTTTCTTTAAATATCTAGATGCATTTATGTAGTAATAACACCAAAAGGGAGACTGAAGACTTGCATGTTTTAATAAAGCATCACAGTTTGTTTCCATCCTTAATCTTAAGTATTAACTTTTTCCAAAAATCACTTCCCTAATTGACATTTTAACTCCCTATCTTTTCTCTGTGTGTGTGCTCACTCAGTTGCGTCCGACTCTTTGAGACACCACAGACTGTAGCATGGCCAGGCTTCTCTGTCTATGGAATTGTCAGGCGAGTGTATGCTCCTTGGTTCTTTGTCTCATCACAACAAAGATTTGGAGTGACAGACATTAAAGCCCTCAGTGCGTCACAGCTGTTGGGTCTTGGACAGACCATGTTATAGCTCTTAGACAAATCAGTGTTACAGCTCTATTTTATTTAGAAGATAGCAGGAGAATCCATCCTCGAAGAAGAGAAGAGAGTGGAGGAGTGCGCCAGCTCAGGGGGGAGAAGGGAGGGAGGGAGACAGAGAGACAGCGTGCGTACGCACACGAGGGAGAGAGAGAAAGAGAGCGCGAGCCTTTGGCTCCTCTTTTTATGTTTTTTCTTCCCCCTGGGCCTGTCCTATGCAAACTGGGCTTAGGCGGGAGCGCTGTTCTGCCTGAAGTCCTCACTCCGGTCCTCTGACCTTCCTTTGACCTTCCTCTGCTCTATTTTCGTGGGCTTTTCCCATCCTGTCTTTTAGCCACCGCCATTTTGGACTCCTTTTTCCTATTCTAACTACCTAACAGAATTTTCCAGACAAAAATACTGGAGTGGGCTGCCATTTCCTTCTCCAGGGAATCTTCCCAACCCAGGGATAAAACCCACATCTCTTGTGTCTCCTGCATTGGCAGGCAGATTGTTTATCACTGCACCACCTGGGAAGCTCCACACCTCTATCCTGCCTTCTGCTAGATAATCTTTCCAAGTATCTTATTAACATATCAACCATTTACTCAAAAATATTCAGTGAGTCCCCATTGCCTGGCATATAAAGAATCCTTAGTTTAATAGTTAAGACCTTTCAGTCTGACCCCAATATTAATCCTCTTATACAACCAACCAATCCACTCTGAAGTCCAAAAATGAATCGCACATTTCCATCATCTCTACCTTCTCTCCTCCATTCTCACCCTTTTAAGGCTTTTTATAGTCCTTCCAAACTTTCCCACTGTTCACCTCCTCGAAGAACCTTCCTAAATTATCTGTAGTGAAAAAACACTTCACCTTTATCAAAACTATCATACAGCTCCTTTTCATGGAAGTTTTGCCTTCCAATCAAGTAACTATTTAAAATAAGGAATATGTAAGTTTTATTAATATTTACCTGTGGATGTGTCCATGTTCTATGTATCAAATAACATAAACAAGTTGCTGTCAGACTGGTTCATATTTACTGATTCACATGTAAGTCTTATACAATTAAAGCAAATTCTTCTTCGAATTAAAGAAAAAGAAATGCAAGAAGTCAAAATGGTTGTCTGAGGAGGCCTTAAAACCAGCTGTGAAAAGAAGAGAAATGAAAGGCAAAGGAGATAAGGAAAGGTATACCCATTTGAATGCAGAGTTCCAAAGAATAGCAAGGAGAGATAAGAGTCTTCCTCAAAAAAAAAAAAGAGTCTTCCTCAATGAAAAATGCAAATAGAGGGAAACAACAGAATGGGAAAGACTAGAGATCTCTTCAAGAAAATTAGAGATATCAAGGGAACATTTCATGCAAAGATAGGCATGATAAAGGACAGAAATGGTATGGACCTAACAGAAGCAGAAGATATTAAGAAGAGGTGGCAAGAATACACAGAACTGTACAAAAAAGATCTTCACGACCCAGATAACCATGATGGTGGGATCACTCACCTAGAGCCAGGCATCCTGGAATGTGAAGTCAAGTGAGTCATAGGAAGCATCACTACAAACAAAGCTAGTGGAGGTGATGGAATTCCAGGTGAGCTATTTATAACCCTAAAAGATGATACTGTGAAAGGGCTGCACTCAATATACCAGCAAATTTGAAAAACTCAGCAGTGGCCACAGGACTCGAAAACGTCAGTTTCCATTCCAAACCCAAAGAAAGGTAATGCCAAAGAACATTCAAACTACGGCACAATTGCACTCATCTCACACGCTAGCAAAGTAATGCTCAAAATTCTCCAAGCCAGGCTTCAACAGTACATGAACCGTGAACTTCCAGATGTTCAAGCTGGATTTAGAAAAGGCAGAGGAACAAGAGATCACATTGCCAACACCCGCTGGATCACTGAGAAAGAAATAGAGTTCCAGAAAAACATCTATTTCTGCTTTATTGACTATACCAAAGCCTTTGACTGTGTGGATCACAATAAACTGTGGAAAATTCTTCAAGAAATGGGAATACCAGACCACCTTACCTGCCTCTTGAGAAACCTGTATGCAGGTCAAGAAGCAACAGCTAGCACTGGACACAAAACAACAGACTGGTTCCAAATAGGAAAAGGAGTATGTCAAGGCTGTATATTGTCACCCTGCTTATTTAACTTATATGCAGAGTACATCATGAGAAATGCTAGGCTGGAGGAAGCACAAACTGGAATCAAAGACTGCCAGGAGAAATATCAATAACCTCAGATATGCAGATGACACCACCCTTATGGCAGAAAGTGAAGAAGAACTAAAGAGCCTCTTGATGAAAGTGAAAGAGGACAGTCAAAAAGATGGCTTAAAACTCAACATTCAGAAAACTAAGATCATGGCATCTGGTCCCATCACTTCATGGCAAACAGATGGGGAAACAGTGGAAACAGTGACAGACTTTATTTTTTGGGGCTCCAGAATCACTACAGATGGTGATTGCAGCCATGAAATTAAAAGACGCTTACTCCTTGGAAGAAAAGTTATGTCTAACAGACAGCATATTAAAAAGCAGAGACATTACTTTGCAACAAAGGTCCATCTAGTCAAAGCTATGGTTTTTCCAGTAGTCATGTATGGATGTGACAGTTGCACTACAAAAAAGCTAAGCACAGAAGAATTGATGCTTTTGAATGTGGTGTTGGAGAAGACTCTTGAGAGTCCCTTGGACTGCAAGGAGATACAACCAGTCCATCCTAAAAGAAATCAGTCCTGAATATTCACTGGAAGGACTGATGCTGAAGCTGAAACTGCAATCCTTTGGCCACCTGATGCGAAGAACTGACTCAATGGAAAAGACCCTGATACTAGGAATGATTGAAGGCGGGAGGACAAGGGGATGATGGTTGGATGGCATCACCAACTCAATGGACATGAGTATGAGTAAGCTCCAGGAGCTGGTGATGGACAGGGAGGCCTGGCGTGCTGCAGTCCATGGGGTCACAGAGTCGGACATGACTGAGCAACTGAACCGAACTGTACTGGGACACATTTGAGACTAAAATCGGCCAAGATAAAAGGAATTAGGACTATCCTATGTAGATATAGATCAACCATTCTATTACATTGGTGTAAACTTATTTGCAGTTTTGGATAGCGAATTTTAAATAATTTTAATTAGGCTCAAACACATTTTTATTAATCAAAATAGGGCATCATTACAATCATTTTTGTCAAGGAGAAATAACTTTGTTTATTCCTGTAGTGCAAAAGTCCATGCCTCAGGATTTGATCAACTCTTGGAAAGCACTTTCTGCCTCCTGCTGGTTGTAGAAGTGTTTTCCCTGCAAAAAGTTGCTTGAAGAAATGGTTGGTTGGCAAGAGGTCAGGTGAATATGGAGGAGAGGCAAAACCTCATAACCCAATTAATTCAACTTCTGAAGCACTGGTTGTGCAACTTGCTGAAAAACTGGGCCCTCTCTGTTAATCAATGCCAGCTGCAAGCATTGAAGTTTTTGATAGTTCTCATCGATTTGCTGAGCATACTTCTTAGGTACAATGGTTTCACTAGGATTCAGAAACCTGTACTGAATCAGACTGTCAGCAGACCACCAAACAACCATCAAACACTGATCATGACCTTTTTTGGGTGCAAGTTTGGCCTTGGAAAGTGCTTTGGAGCTTCTTCTCGGTCCAACTGTGGAGCTGGTCATCACCGGTTGTCACATAAAATCCACTTTTTGTCACATATCACAATCTGATGGAGAAATGGTTCATTGTTGATGCACAGAATAAGAGAAGACCACACTTCAAAATGACGATTTTTTTTTATCTGCGGTCAGCTCATGACGTACCCACTTATCGAGTTTTCTCACCTTTCCAATTTTCTTCAAATGCCTAATGACTGTAGAATGGTTGATGCTGAGTTCTTCAGCAACTTCTCACGTAGTTGTAAGAGGATCAGCTTCAATAATGCTCTAAACTGGTTGCTGTCAACTTCCGATGGCCTGCCACTACACTCATCTTCAAGGCTCTTATCTCCTTTGCAAAACTTTTTGAACCACCACTGCACTATATGTTCAGTTAGCATTTTCTGGGCCAAATGCATTTTTGATGTTGTGAGTTGTTTCCCCTGCTTTATGACCCATTTTGAACTCAAATAAGAAAATCGCTCAAATTTGCTTTTTGTCTAACATCATTTCCATAGTCTAAAATAAACAGCAAGTAATGACATTAGCAAAAAAAAATGTAAAGTGAGAAATGTGAATTTAAGTGATGTATAACATAACCACATTAAATGTATTTTAATACCAAATGTCAAACTTCAACAGTGGAAAACTGCAATTATTTTTGCACCAAATAATGAAAAGCAAACAATGCTTTCAACTTCAGGACATCCTTAATACCAAGCAGAAAATCCTGTTAAACCCTAAGGATTCTGCTTAATTCTTACTGTTTTAATGAGCTATTCTGTAACACAACACAAGCAAAAGTTAACAGAAAGCTATCAAGACACTTTTTTGCATCACTCACTTTTTTGAGCCAGTTATAAACCCAAAATTATCCACAACTTCATCTTACCCTAGGACAATTTGTGTTTTTAGTGTGTTCTTACAAAAGTTGAAGCAAGTATAGAAATTATAACAATAGTAATCAAACTTAAGATCAGCTACTAATTCTCACTGTTTCTATTTTTTTAAAAGGTACAAGGAAAGATTTCAATCATATTTTAAATATTTCCTTTTTTCTAACTTTTATTTTTTTTCCACGAAACCTGATCCTACAGAGTTGATTAGATATGTCGAGTATGTAATTTAAAAACACACCTAAGTTTTCCTTGCCTTAAAAAAAATCCTTCTTTTTATGATTGGATTTTACTACTCCACTAACAAATCTACAAGATTATTATTTAGAGTGTAAGTAAAATATAGACTATATTGACATGGTCGAGGAATCATGAGAGTTTGAAAATCCATTTACATCCATTTGTCATGCAAATCATTATGTATGTTATTTTTAAAAATATTTTAAATTAAAAAGTTGGCCAGCTGCTCAGGCAGGGCCTCAAAAGGTAACAAATCTAGCATGAAGACAGTAGTTCAGGTCTCATTTTTAACTCCATGGGTCCTGAAATCCAGTAGTATCAGTGTCTCAAGTGTACTAGGCCTGATTTAAGAATTAAGTCACAACAATAAAACTGAAAGATGTTCTTGCTTTGCCAGTGGTGGATAAATACTGACAAAACCTTACTATATGGCTTCTCACAATCCATGCAGACAACTTCTCTTCTGCTAACACATTATTTGTAAAGACTATGAAACAAAGGATTAGGTAACAGCAGGTATATTCTAATTCAATCATGCATCCTAATTACTATAATTAAACTATGATTTTTCATAAATCTAAGCAACAGATTTGAAAACTATCATTTTTTCACATGGTCAATTTTTTCCATAAGGAGAGTCACACTTTGAGGCTGAAACTAATAAAATCTATATCCAATTACTTGAGGGAGCTTTACTAAAGGCTCCATACCAGAGCCATCTCCAGAGCACAACTCCAAGAAGCATCGTCAAGCCAAATACCAGAGCGCTGTTATGCAGTCAGCCTTGGCCATGTACATGCATCTTATAAGCAAAGTTGGGGATAAAAATATACATCTTGAAATTTTTTTGGAGAATTAAATAGGAACTATAAAGTAGATAGCAAGAACTTATAATTGGAATTTCCTATATGTAATAACCTTAGTCTAAAGGGAAGGCAAACATTAATACTGTGATGAATGCTACAGTAGAGCATTCATATACATACCTTGGCTTTCATCTATTATCTGAGTTAGAGACCTGTTTCTTTTTTTCTCCCATATCAGAAGAATGTGTATAAAGCAAAGCAAAAGTCAGTACTTTTATGTATCTATAAAAACACTTATTCCATAAAATATTTTATATACTTGCACTACTTCTAACTTTGTTGCTAACAGCTCTCAAAAAATCCTTTAAGTGTATTCCATAATATCTACCTGAGTTAGAATTAGGTACTACTGGAATCATCTACTTAAATTCTGATTCTTCTACTAGATGTAAGTTCCATGAGGAATCTTAAGTCTTGGTTGTGTATCTTCACTGCCTTATATTGTAGGCATTCAATAAATAATAGATGGAAAAAATAAATTATTCAATGCTTCAACTAATCCTCATTATTGAAGTTCTCCCAATAATGTCACATCTACTTAGAAATTGCCTCAAACTATCAAAATAACAGAAGTAAAACAAGAACATTGCTTCTTCCCTTTCCAAGGCCTTCCTACACCCCTATCTTCTAAACACTAAAATCTTAATATTTAAGCATCAGAAAATAAATCAAAGTAATTTTTCTCTTCTATCACTTCAAATCCAAAGAATAATCAGGTCCATGACATCAATGGCTCAGATGTTAAAGAATCTGTCTGCAATGCAGGAGACCTGGGTTGGATCCATGGGTCAGGAAGATACCCTGGAGAAGGGAATGGCTACCCACTCCAATATTCTTGCCAGGAGAACTACACGAACAGAGAAACCTGGTGGTCTACAGCCCATAGGGCTGCAAACAGTAGGATGTGCCTGAGCGACTTTCACTTTCATGACATCAATGCCTGAAGAAAAATCTTTGTAACTTCAGCAGAATTGTAAAAAGTGCACCTCAATTCATTATTTGTCTTCTCTGTCTCTAAAAAAGGTTTCATCTATCCCAAATCCTATTCAGGAATGACACCTTATCAGATAAGGTTAATTTCATGAATATGCACTAACCAGTTCTCAATCTCACCATAATGGTACACTTAAAATTATACATAACATCCATTTCTGGCTAAAAAATGCAATACCTTAGACCAAAACTTCCAATGAGAACAACTAAAGCAGCCTGATGACAAGGAAAAGAAAAAGTTTCAAGGTGTCAAAAAACTGCTAAGGCAACCAGGACTTGACAGACCAAGATCCTGAAGAAGGGGGAACAGAGAAGAAGTAAGACAACACTTCAGCCATTTTCCCTCAGGGTATCTAGCAATTCCCCCAAGGGAAGAAAAGGAGGATCTGAGGAAACTGGGCAAGCAGAGAGTTATTAGTAAGTAGCCAAACAAACAAACAGAAACAAAAGAACAAAAACCAACTCAGCAGCATTTCTGGCAATTTCATGAGAATAGAGGAATAAAAATAAGAGACTTAAAGGTCCAGAATCTGGTGAAAAGGTAGGGTCAGAGACTGGAGCCTAATATTCATCAAATTTTTCATCAAAATTTTTCATAAATTGCAAGGTATGAGAAGATAAAAAGCCAAGCAGAAAACCAATGAAAAACAAAGTGTAATATTCAGAAATCTCATAATACTGAAGATAAATTAATTAGAATTTAGAACCCACCAGTGGGGAAAATTCCCAGTGAACATACCTATGCTCTCAGTGGGAATCCCTGGAGGGCTAACTATAAAAGCAAAGTACACAAGATGCATATGAAGCACTGCTCAAAATGGAGCCCAGACTCTAATGGAGAGGTAAACTAGCCTGACAAAGACAAAGATTAGAGTTTAGGATCTACCAAGGGAGAAATCCAATGAACACACTTGGCTCTTGCTTGAAAGCTCTGGAGGGTTATAGCCTGAGGGTGGAGAGAGAGAATGAGAACCCTGCAAAAACTACAACCCATCCTGAATCATTCAGTCTCTATGGCAACTTCCCCCCACTTTATTTTCCTAGCAAAAAAAAAAGTAAACCCTTTGTAGAAGAAAATATCATCCGGAGCCTCTAAGTTTTTTAATACACAATATCCAACACTCAACAAAAGATCATCAGGCATAGCAATGAAGCCTGAATGGCCAAGGGCAAAACACTGAAGAACTGCCAGCAGGATAGTGAAAAAAGGAAAAAAGGGGCATTAGCTAGAATGCATAGAAATTAAGACAGCTTCCTCATTTCTCCCTTTTTTGCCTTTTTTTTTTTTTCTTTTTTAAGAAAAAACAACCATGCTATTGCTTTCCTGGTGGCTCAGATGGTAAAGAATGTGCCTGCAATGCCGGAGGACTGGGTTCGATCCCTGGGTTGGGAAGATCCCCTGGAGAAGGAAACCGCAACCCACTCCAGTATTCTTGCCTGGAGAATCCCATGGACAGAGGAGCCTAGCAGTCTACAGTTCATGGGGTCACAAAGAATCGGACATGACTGATCGACTAACACTTTCACTTTTCAATCATGTTACTAAGCAGAAACAGGGAGACAACATTTTACATTTTTTGTTGTTGTACAGTATTCAACTTTGTACTGATTCAATTGTGACAACAAAGAAAAACCTTTACTTTTTGCTCTTAAAAAAAAAGTCTAGGCCTTGGTATTTACCTAACAGAGTTAAAAAATAACATCCACATGGAAAACCTGCACACAGCTATTTAAAGCAGCTTTATTCATAGCTGCCAAAACCTGGAAGCAAGCAAGATGTCCTTCAGCTTGTGAATGGATAAACTGTGGTTCACCCAGACAATGAAATATTATTCAGTGAACTATGAAAAGATTGAGAAGAAATTTAAATACATATTACCAGTGAAATAAGTCAACATGAAAAGACTTCATAATGTATGATTCCAACCACATGATATTTTGGAAAAGGCAAAACTTTTGGAGACAGTGAACAGAGCAGTAGTTGCCAGGGGTCAGAGCAGAAGAAGGGATGAGTAGGTAGAACATAAGGTATTTCGGAGGCAGTGAAATTACTCTGTACCGTATTATAGTAGCAGATACATGTTTTTATACATTTGTCCAAAAAGAGAGAAAGTATATGACTAAGAGTATATGCTAATGTAAACTATGGTCTGGGGGTGATAACAATATGTCTGTGTGGGTTCATCCACTGTAACCAATGTACCACTCTGACAGGGGATGCTGATAATGGGGGAATCTAAGGGTTCATCTGGGGGAAGAAAGCATATGGAAAATCTCCATACCCTCCTAATTTTGTGATGATCCTAAAACTACTCTTAAAAATGCAAGTCTATTAACAAAAATTAATAAAAGTACCAGGGAATGCCAAGATCCAGCACTATATTGACAGAAAATCACAAAAAAATAAATAAATTAAAAACAGACTCCAGGGAATCTAGATTATGGGAGTAGGTAGAAAAATTTTTAAACTATGAAAATATAGAGAAAAAATAAAGAGAATTTCAATAGAGCATTAAAATCTAGTAGAGTTATACTAACACCTAACAAAGTAGACATTAAGGCAAGAAATATTACTAGATACATAAAGAAACATTTAATGATGGGGAAAATCACAAGGAAGAGGCAGCAATTATAAATCTATATGCATTCTAAAATTAAAAACAGAACTTCAATATGATTCAGCAATTCCATTTCTGAGTATATGTCTGAAACAAATCACCATGTCAAAGAGACACCTGCACACCCATCAATGCAGCATTATTTACAACAGCCAACACGGAAACAACCCAAGTGCCACTGACAGATGAATGGATCAATAAAATGTGGTCTGTGTGTGTATATACACACACACCATGGAATAGTTTTCAACCATTAAAAAAGAACATCCCACCATTTGCAACAATGTGGATGACCTCTAATTGGCATTATGCTAAATGAAATAAGACAAACAGAAAAAGACATGGTGTCACTTATATGTGGCATGTGAAAAGTATCCTAAAATACTAAATTCATAGATACAGAGAAAAGACGGGGGGTTGCCAGAGATGGCTGTGGAAGGTGAGTGAAATGAGTGAAAAGAGGTCATCAGGTACAAACTTCCAGTTAGAAAATAATTAATCGGAGTGTAACTATATAGCTTATACATATTACAGCTTATACAATGACTATAGTTCATAATATCAGATGACCCTTGAACAACATGGGGGTTAGATGCACCAACCTTCAACACAGTTGAAAATCCACCTATTAACTTTACAGTAGCTGTAAAGTTCCCTCCATAGCTGCAGTTCCACATCCATGCACTAAACAAGTGGCAGATCAGATAGTACTGCAGTAACATTCACTGAAAAAAAATCTGCGTATAACAACCCATGATGTTCAAGGGTCAACTGTATTGTATATTTCAAAGCTGTTAAAAGTAAATCTTCCAAGTTCTCATCATAAGAAAAAAAAATATGTATGTATGCTTACAGATGTTATCTAGACTTCTTGTGGCAATCATTTCATAATACATACACATACTGAATTATCATGTTGTACGTGTGTATGAGTTCAGTCACTCTGTTGTGTCTGCCTTTTACAACCCCATGGACTGTAGCCCACCAGTTTCCTCTGTCCATTCAATTTTCCAGGCAAGAATACAGGAGGACGTTGCCACTTCCTACTACAAGGGATCTTCCTGACCCAGAGATTGAACTCGTATCTCCCTGCACTGGTAGGCAGATTCTTTACTACTGAACCACCTGAGAAGTGCATTATGTTGTATACCTGAAACTAGTATATGGTCAAGTATACCTCAATAAAAAAATATTAAAAGCAATTCTTTAGTCAGGAGGAAAATTATTCCAGACAGGATAAAAATGCAGTAAGGAAGGAATAAAGAACACTGGGAGGAATAATTATGTGTGTATGTATAAAAACATTGACCTTAAAAACAATAATAATATTTGTCAAATTGAAATATAGAATTAAAATGCATTATAACAGTAACAACAGGGGGAGAAACTGCCATAGAGTTTTAGATCCTCACAATATAAGAAAACTGATAAAGATAACAATACACATTTTGCTCTGTGTCTATTGTAATCTCTAAGGTAACCTCTAGAAGAATAAAAAAAAGTATGTACCTAACAAGTTAATAGAAAAATATAATAAAAACTGTGATTAATTCAAATAAAGGCAGATGAAGAGAAAAACACAAAATATATGAGACGAACAGAAAACATGTAGCAAGATAGTTGATATAAAACTAAGTAAATCAGGTGATGTCAGTCAATGGCAGTCAGAAGTTCCTAAAATTCTCCTCCCATACAATAGCAACAAGAAATTGACCCAAAAATGTCAGCAAAAAAGTAAATATACAAGGTGAGTGAGTGAAAGTCGCTCAGCTGTGTCCGACTCTATGACCCCATGGACTGTAGCCCATCAGGATCCTCTGTCCATGGAATTCTCCAGGTCAGAATACTGGAAGGGGTAGCCTTTCCCTTCTTCAGGGGATCTTTCCAACCCAGGGATCAAACTCAGCTCTCCAGCATTGCAGGCAGATTCTTTACTGAGCCACAGGGGAAGCCCATATGTGGTGAGGGATATGCTAATTAATGCAACTGTTGTAATCCTTTCACAATATACAGGTATATCAAATCACCACACAGTACACTTTAAATATGTTAAAATCTTATTTGTCAATTATATCTCACTACAACTAAAAGAAAACAAAGTAACACTGATAACTTCTTAGCTTACTGTGTACATAAAAAGGTTATTTTTTCCAAATTATATTTAGTATTTTACCTTGTAAGTCAATTTTTTATGCTGACACACCTTTAATTCATAGTCACAAAAAGGATCAGATACTCTAACTACAATGAAACGCTTTGACTAAAAACATAAACTGCTAAAACTGCAAATATATCAAATTGAAATGTGTTAAGAAACAGGCATTTCTAAAACATATTTTAAAATAGACATACTTATCCCAACCAAGAGTTCTTATCTCTCCAATAAGGCTTGAGTAGAACTTGGGAGGAGGAGATAGTACATGTGGTTCTTTTTTATTCTTTAAAGCAACTTCCTGTTTAAAAGAAAAAACTTGAATCAGCTGTGGAATGCTACACAATGAATTATTAGTACCTGATTACAAAACACAACTCTTGCACCTCACTAACAGGTCCATTATTTTGACAGAAAATCCACCTTATTTCCCTCCTCATAAAAAAAAAAAAAAAAAAGACTAAAAAAGGGGTAAAGGACTGCACCAAAGGTCATGTAAAAATGTCAATTATTATACCATACAAACTTAAGTCTAATATTCTCCTAGACTATCATGTCTATCACAGATGAATAAGGATCACCAAAAAACAAAGCAAAATCCTCATCCTCAAGGCTTTACTATTTTTCTACCCCTATGGATATGATGTTTGATAGAAAGAAACATGTACCTTTAAAGAAAAGCCATTGAACTCTATGTACATGGCCTAGACTGATATATTTGTACAGCATTATGAATCACAATCTTACAAACAAAAATCCTTCTTTATCACAATAAATAGTTAACCTGTTAATTTCCTTTATTGACTTCCACGCTGTATTACTCCCAGACCAGTGAAGCATTTTGCCATCTATCTGGTTAGATCACAGCTTCTTTCCCCACTAACCTACCTATGACATCTTTAAGATGATTTATGTTCCCCTGAACAAAACTAAAATTTACATTTTTTACAAGCAATACAAGCATCACTAGAGTTGCTGAGGCTGAAAATTACCAATTACTTCAAAGGTGTTAACCTGGACAATATCTTATTTGGAAAGTAAAAAATAAATGTACATATGAATTACACAGAGGTTTATATGGTTTGGATTATCAAAAGGTATTATAAAAAGTGGGCTTCCCAGATGGCTCAGTGATAAAGAATCCACCTGCCAATGCAAGAGACACAGGAGACCCAGAGTTCAATCCCTGGGTCTGGAAGATCCCCTGGAGAAGGAAATGACAACCCACTCCACTATTCTTGCCTGGGAAATCCCATGTACAGACGAGCCTGGCTGGCTACAGTCCATGGGGTTACAAACAGTCAGACATGACTAAGCACATTATAAAAGTTAAAGAAATAAAAATTTTAAAAAACAGATATAATAACAAAACCACATAAGAACAAGTATAAAATTATAAAGATTTCTGGTAACCCTAATAAAAAGTATACATTTTTATTCACTTAAATATATCTATTAACATGGACAGAAGGCTATTAAATTAACATGAGAAAAGACTAGATTTTTACAAAATAGCATTTCAAAAATCAGTAATGCTAACTGAAACTACTTAAATACAGTTCTAAATCTGCTTTAGGATAAAAACAAACAAACCAAACCCTGAAAGCTGGTTAGTAAGGCCTAGAATGTCAATCTGAATTAGAAAGGAAGCTCCTAGAAGACAAAAAGTATACTGCCTTTTCATAAACTACTTAGTGCTGTATATAAATAGCCTGATGGGCCACAAAAATTATTAGTATTAAGATTCTCCTGTTACAAATACTACTAACAGGAGTCAGTATAGTTCCTGTACTTACAAACATGTAAGAGTTACACAGTACTTGTTCGGAAATTTTTTTCAATTCAAAAATATTAATTACTGTTATTCATATATACTGAAGATAAAAACAAACTTGGATAATAATGTACTCGGATAAAAAGAGTACTTTAATCCTAGATTTATGACACTTTTTAACTCTGCCTTCGACCTTGGGTCAGACAAGTTATTCCTATTCTAGAACCGTAACACAGAAAATGGCAAAGACAGAGAAGCAAAGTGTTCTTTGTGGAGAATGATGGAAAGGTACTTAGAAGAAAGAACACAGGCTTTACAAACCAGAAGTTTAGATCCTAACTTTGAACAATTCCAAGTGTTGAGGCCTTGGAAAAGAACATTAAAAAGAATGTATATACATGCATAACTGAGTCACTCTGCTGTACATCAGAAACTGTAAATCAACAGGACTTCAATAAAAAAGAAATACTAGAAATGAAAACTCAGATTTAAGAGAAAAGAGATACAAGCATAAAAGTCAAAGAAGTAAAATCCCTATGCCAGATTTGAACTGAAAATATTGAAATGAACACAGGTAACAGCAAAGGTTTGAATAGTCAAAGCTGTGGTTTCTCCAGTAATCATGTACGGATGTGAAAGGTGGACCATAAAGTAGGGAGTGCCGAGTGCTGAAGAATTGATGCTTTCAAATTGTGGTGCTGGAGAAGATTTTTGGGAGTCCCTTAAACAGTAAGGCACCCTTATGGCAGAAAGTGAAGAGGAACTAAAAAGCCTCTTGATGAAAGTGAAAGAAGAGAGTGAAGAAGTTGGCTTAAAGCTCAACATTCAGAAAACTAAGATCATGGCATCTGGTCCCATCGCCTCATGGGAAATAGATGGGGAGACAGTGGAAATAGTGTCAGATTTTATTTTGGGGGGCTCCAAGATCACTGCAGATGGTGACTGCAGCCATGAAATTAAAAGACGCTTACTCCTTGGAAGGAAAGTTATGACCAACCTAGATAGCATATTAAAAAGCAGAGACATTACTTTGCCAACAAAGGTCCGTCTAGTCAAGGTTATGGTTTTTCCAGTGGTCACGTATGGATGTGAGAGTTGGACTGTGAAGAAAGCTGAGCACCAAAAAATTGATGCTTTTGAACTGTGGTGTTGGAGAACACTCTTGAGAGTCCCTTGGACTGCAAGGAGATCCAACCAGTCCATCCTGAAGGAGCTAAGTCCTGGGTGTTCATTGGAAGGACTGATGCTGAAGCTGAAACTCCAATACTTTGGTCACCTCATGCGAAGAGATGACTCATTGGAAAAGACCCTGATGCTGGGAGGGACTGGGGGCTGGAGAAGGGGACAACAGAGGATGAGATGGCTGGATGGCATCACTGACTCAATGGGCATGAGTCTGAGTAGACTCCAGGGGTTTGTGATGGACAGGAGGCTGGCGTGCTGCGATTCACGGGGTCGCAAAGAGTCGGACACGACTGAGAGACTGAACTGAACTGAACTGACTGAAACAGTAAGGAGATCAAACCAGTCAATCCTAAAGGAAATCAACCCTGAATATTCACTGAAAGGACTGATGTTGAAGCTCTGATATTTTGGCCATGTGATGCGAAGAGCAGACTCATTGGAAAAGACCCTGATGCCGGGAAAGATTGAGGGCAGGGGGAGAAGAGGGTGACTGAGGGTAAGATGGTTGGATGGCATCACCAACTCAATGGACCTGAGTTTGAGCAAACTCTGGCAGATAGTGAAGGACAAGGAAGCCTGGGGTGCTGCAGTCTATGGGGTCACAAAGAGTCAGACATGACTTAGCAACTGAACAACAAATAGCAATGAACATGCCAGTTTCAAGACTGTGGTATCCAAATACCATTTTCTACAAAGAAACCATATCTGTTTGGTAAAACAGGATGAGTGAATGAAACTGGGGCAACTGGTGCCACAAAGTGAAGCTTAGATTGTGTTAAAAGAACTCAGGAGCCAACATGAAAGGACTTAAATTGACCAAATCTGGTATAATTTAACCATTAAAAAGAATAATCATCACAATGGGCTAAAGTTAATCAAATATTTTAAAATACAGGGGTTCATAATACTAAAAAAATCATTAGCTCCCTTTGAATTCCTAGGCACCAGCTCATTATTCTTAAAATTTATTTTAAAAAAAAGGAAAAAAATCAGCACTTGTCCTCATTCCAGTATGGGCGAGATATCAAATTTACCAAATAAATGATGAGGGGAACTTCTTTTTTGTAAAATTTTCAGCTAATAAATGTAACACAATGGATTTTTAAAAATCACCATTTGTGACCCCTAACAAAACAGTGAATGTAGTTAATGACCATCATTGGAAGCTAAAATCAGTAGGTGATAGGCTAATCAGAAACTTTATATTGGACGGATCTAAACCTATTGATTAATCTTAACTCTGTTAAATGAGGAACTACCAGACACCATGTACCTCCTATGCAGAGTATGAAGTATAGAGCATAAAGTATTCTTATCAGGACAACTGAACGCAACTCCATTCAGACCTCTAGATTTAACTGCCAGATTACAAAAAAAAAAAGGTAGAATATGCTAAAAGATAGCATGAATATCTAATGAACCAAATTCAGAATGTAGGAAACCTTTTAAAATGCTCCAGTCTCCTTCTCCTAAAGGAGTAGATAGGGAAAGAAATATCTTAGGCAAAATTTTGAAGTTCGCTCATGGGTCCATGGGTATTTACTATAATCTTCCTTCTTTTGCTAATCAAGTATCTTATGTATCCATGCATGCTAAGTCATTGCAGTCATGTCCAACTCTTTGCAATCCCATGGACTGGAGTCGGCCAGGTTCCTCTGTCCATGGGAATTCTCCAGGCAAGAATACTGGAGTGGGTTGCCATGCTTTCCTCCAGGGGATTTTCCCACCCCAGGGATCTAACTCATGTCTCTTAGGTCTCCTGCATTGGCAGATGGCTTCTTTCCCACTAGCACCACCTGGGAAGCCAATTTATGCACAGTTAACTGAATAATCAATTGCATATAACTGTATATATGTAATGAAGCTTAACATGTTTTTCAGAAATCTATAATTGTATATGAAATTATTTATACATTGTACTATATCTTTAATAGTGATTTTTTAATCTCTGTTGATGTTACATTCTCTAACAGACCAGAAGTACACTTTATTTCTTCACCACCTGTCCAAGTCTAGTGTCAAGTGTACCCATTAAACTGGTTCTTACACACAGTTCTATTCCTCTTGCAGTTCCAGAAAAGTACCATCCACATTTGTGCATGAGTAAAATAAAACATTAAATGACTGAGAGTTGAGAAGTTTTAAATTCTAATGTTAGTTTTTAAAAGAATTACAAAAACACACCAGATTTACAGAGTATAATGACAGTGTTAGAAAACAAATTCTTACCAAAATCATCTTCAACTCCATCATAAAACTCACCAGATCAGAAGATTGCTGCATTCTCTAGACCAAAACATATTTTTAATTAATTTCATATGTACAATGAATATTCCATGCACTAGAAATGGAAATTTTTTTAAAGTCCATATAAATATTTTTAAAAAAATTAGCTATCTTAAATGTATAAGAATTGAACTATTGGTCATCAACACTATTATTTCTACCAATTTCATTCTGAAAGAGTAATTAAAGCCCTCAAATCTAATTTGGTGAGATATGGTGAATTATGTAAGCATGGCACTTAAAGTCTCATACATTACTCTATTTCTTCAGCACTGACTACTGTCAAGTTTAGCAAATCTAGCAAACCACAGCACTATTTAAAAAAATAGTATGAATAGAATGTCAAGAGGAGTATAATATATAAAAATCAGGCAAATCTATACAATTAAATCTAGTTAGAACAATGAGTTAACTAATCAATTATACTGTCTATTTTAATTTTTTCTTTGACCTTAAAGACTGCCTATAATTGTTAATTTTGTCCTTTCACACGAACCTGTATTAATTCAAAAGGAGTCAATCTTTCAATAAGGTAAAACAGTTAAAATAATACGACAAATAGGAAATAACTTCTGAAGTACAATGTTAAAGTGTCAGGGCTCCATTTCCTAGAAATCTTTGATTATTGAAAGAAAATTATTATAAAATAAAAGTGAAAAAATTCTCATTGAAAATTGCTTTACTAGATAAATCTCTACATCATTTCTCTGCTTGAAATCAAAATAACGTTATTTTTGCTACTTTTTCTAATGCACTGCACTACCACCACACAGTTCTGAAACTGATCTGTAAATTTCAGTTTTCAGAGGAGAAAAATAGTAATCTAAAGTATTCAACATTACACGAGGCATATGATTCATACCTTAATGTAGATTGGTAGGACACGTGTTTGCAGAACAAATCTTTGACTTTCCTTTCTTCTATATATTTCCCCTGTAGTTGACTAGTGATGAGTAATAAATTATACCAAAAGTGTGCAAACTATAGCCCAGAAGCTAAATCCAGCCCAATAGCGGTTTTTATTGAGCTGTAATGAAAAGCAGCCACACCTATTCATTTACCTCTTGTCAAAGCTGCTCTGTGCTACAAGGGCAGAGCTATGTAGTCATGACTGAGATCTTAGGGTCCACAAAACCCGTAAAATTCACTATATGGCCCTTCATAGAAAAGACTGCTGACCACACCTCCCGCCCTGACTCATATTTAATGAAGTTAAAAATGATACCAGGAAAGAACGGAAACGTTCACCTGGACTTTGGAATAAAACAAAGACTAAAACTGTAATACGGGGTTCTACAGTATTGGAGGGCAGGGGGGGAGATACATAATTCGGACTTTTTCGAGGAACTCTCTAGGTGAATTGGTGGAGAAAAACTTGTGAATCTTAAGTCTTCATTAAGAGTTTTTCTTCAAGCTATTTAGCTATCTCATTAGATTCATTTCTTAAACTTCAGCATATAATATAGTCTCAGTGAAAGGGGAGGGGACGGTGGAGAGAATGCAGAGAGAAATCATTTAAACATCCCCTTAAAAATATGCTGTAATTATATTGCCAGCAGTGACAGTCTACTTTCTACAGATCAAACAATTTCCTCTATTTCTCTGTAGTTCAGTACTGCTTTAAGTGAGACTAACTGTCATTGTCATTTACCATAGATAATAACCTGCTTTAAGACAGAGAAAACAGAAGATCAGGAAAAACACACAAATTAATAAACCATTAAAAGAAAGGCAGCTCTACTTACATCTACTTTTCTACAAGAGGTATTTCATTATTTTCAGTTGCTTCAGTAACTGATTTGCTTGTTTCTCTAATCTTTAAAAGAATCTTCAAGTAGAGGAACCCTAACACTAAGAATAACTGAATTAGGGTGGGGATGTGGATAAAGTGGGTGAAGGGTGTCAAAAGTATAAACTTATAAATTTTTTTAAAAAATAAAAAGTAACTAAATAAATCCTGCTTATATTTCACCTATGCTGCCTTTACATCCACTCTCATTACATAAGCATGCCTGATCCTATGTGATTTCCACCCCACCTTTTCTGTTGCTAATCTTGAACTACAATCACATTTTTGCCACAGATATCCTACAACTCCTAAATGGGTTCTGGGATACTTTTCGTACCACCGCTATTCAGGAGACAGTAAACGCATTTGAAGGCCCTGAAGTTCCAAGCATGGAAATAAAATTTCAACACAAATGCTACCTGGAAATATGCTGAGGATTTTAGGCTGAAAATATCTTACATAAAATATGGATCCTTAAAATGCTTGATAGAGAAAAAACCTACAGAATTCAACAACTACTAAACCAGTGTGTTTTAACACTTTGCAAAATAGGTTTTAAAAAGAGCATATTTAGTAACTTCCTAACCTCACTTGGCAAAATGGTTGTCTGACAAGGCCTTAAAAATAGCTGAGAAAAGAAGAGAAGCAAAAGGCAAAGGAGAAAAGGAAAGATATACCCACTTGAATGCCGAGTTCCAAAGAATAGCAAGGAGAGATCAGAAAGCCTTCCTCAGTGACCAATGAGAAGAAATAGAGGAAAACAATAGAATGGGGAAGACTTGAGATCTCTTCAATAAAATCAGAGATATCAAGGGAACATTTCATGCAAAGATGAGCACAATAAAGGACAGAAATGGTATGGACCTAACAGAAGCAGAAGATATTAAGAAGAGGTGGCAAGAATACACAGAAGAAATGTACAAAAAAGATCTTCAGACCCAGATAATCACGATGGTGTGATTAGTCACCTAGAGCCAAACATCCTGGAATATGCAGTCAAGCAGGCCTTAAGAAGCATCACTACGAACAAAGCCAGTGGAGGTAATGGAATTCCAGTTGAGCTATTTTAAATCCTAAAAGATGATGCTGTGAAAGTGCTGCACTAAATACACCAGCAAATGTGAAAAACCCAGCAGTGGCCACAGGACTTGAAAAGCTCAGTTTTCATTCCAATCCCAAAGAAAGTCAATGCCAAAGAATGTTCAAACTACCTCACAACTGCCCTCTTCTCACACTCTAGCAAAGTAATGCTCAAAATTCACCAGGCCAAGCTTTAGCAGTACATGAACCGTGAACTTCCAGATGTTCAAGCTGGATTTAGAAAAGGCAGAGGAATCAGAGATCAAATTGCCAACATGCACTGGATCATAGAAAAAGAAAAAAGAGTTCCAGAAAAACATCTACTTCCGCTTTATTGACTATGCCAAAGCTTTTGACTGTGTGGATCACAACATACTGTGGAAAATTCTGAAAGAGATGGGAATACCAGACCACCTGACCTGCCTCTTGAGAAACCTGTATGCAGGTCAACAAGCAACAGTTAGAACTGGACATGGAACAACAGACTGGTTCCAAATCAGGAAAGGAGTATGTCAAGGCTGTATACTGTCACCCTGCTTATTTAACTTATTCACAAAGTACATCATGAGAGATGCTGGACTGGATGAAGCACAAACTGGAATCAAGATTTCTGGGAGAAATATCAACAACCTCAAATATGCAGAAGACACCACCCTTATTGCAGAAAGTAAAGAAGAACTAAAGACCCTCATGATGAAAGTGATCCACACAGTCAAAGGCTTTGGCATAGTCAATAAAGCAAAAGTAGATGTTTTTCAGGAACTCTCTTACTTTTTCGATGACCCAGCAGATGTTGGCAATTTGATCTCTGGTTCCTCTGCCTTTTCTAAATACAGCTTGAACATCTGGAAGTTCACAGTTCATGTACTGCTAAAGCCTGGCTTGGAGAATTTTGAGCATTACTTTGCTAGCATCTGAGATGAGGGCAATTGTGAGGTCGTTTGAACATTCTGTGGCATTGACTTTCTTTGGGATTGGAATAAAAACTGACCTTTTCCAATCCTGTGGGTGCTGCCGAGTTTTCCAAATTTGCTGGTGTACTGAGTGCAGCCCTTTCACAGAATCATCTTTTAGGATTTGAAATAGCTCACCTAGAATTCCATCACCTCCACTAGCTTTGTTTGTAGTGATGCTTCCTAAGACCCACTTGACTTCACATTCTAGGATGTGTGGCTCTAGGTGAATGATCCCATCATTGTGGTTATCTGGGTCATGAAGATCTTTTCTGTAGAGTTCTGTGTATTCTTGCCACCTCTTCTTAATATCTTCTGCTTCAGTTAGGTCCATACCATTTCTGTCCTTTATTGTGCTCATCTTTGCATGAATGTTCCCTTGGTATCTCTAATTTTATTGAAGAGATTTCAAGTCTTTCCCATTCTATTGTTTTCCTCTATTTCTTTGCACTGATCACAGAGGAAGGCTTTCTGATCTCTCCTTGCTATTCTTTGGAACTCTGCATTCAAATGGATATATCTTTCCTTTTCTCCTTTGCCTTTCGCTTCTCTTCTTTTCTTAGCTATTTGTAAGGCCTCCTCAAATAACCACTTTGCCTTTTTACTATTCTTTTTCTTGAGGATGGTCTTGAAATCTGCCTCCTGTACAATGTCACGAACCTTCACCATAGTTTTTCAGGCACTCTGTCTTTCAGATCTAATCCCTTGAATCTCTCTCTCACTTCCACAGTATAACTGTTGGGGATTTGATTTAGGTCATACCTGAATGGTCTGGTGGTTTTCCCTACTTTCTTCAATTTAAGTCTGAATTTGGCAATAAGGAATTCACGATCTGAGTCACAGTTTCCAGTCTTATTTTTGCTGACTGTATAGGGCTTCTCCATCTTTGGCTGCAAAGTATATAATCAGTCTGCTTTTGGTATTGACCATCTGGTGATGTCCATGTGTAGAGTCTTCTCTTGTGTTTTTGGAAGAGGGTGTTTGCTATGACCAGTGTGTTCTCTTAGCAAAACTCTATTAACCTTTGACTGCTTCATTCTCTACTCCAAAACCAAATTTGCCTGTTACTCCAGGTGTTTCTTGACTTCCTAGTTTTGCATTCCAGTCCCTTATAATGAAAAGGACATCTTGGTATTAGTTCTAGACAGTCTTGTAGGTCTTCATAGAGCCACTCAAATTCAGCTTCTTCAGCATTACTGGTAAGGGCATAGACTTGGATTACTGTGATATTGAATGGTTTGCCTTGGAAACGAAGAGATCATTCTGTCGTTTTTGAGATTGCATCCAGATAGTGCATTTCAGATTCTTTTGTTGACTATGATGGCTACTACATTTCTTCTAAGGGATTCTTGCCCGCAGTAGTAGATATAATGATCTGAGTTAAATTCACCCATTCCAGTCCATTTTAGCTCGCAGATTCCTAAAATGTCGACATTCACTCTTGCCATCTCCTATTTGACCACTTCCAATTTGCCTGATTCGTGGACCTAATATTCCAGGTTCCTATCAATATTGCTCTTTACAGCATAAGACTTTACTTCCACCACCAGTCACATCCACAACTGAGTGGTGTTTTTGCTTTGGCTCCATCCCTTCATTCTTTCTGGAGTTATTTCTCCACTGATCTCCAGTAGCATATTGGGCACCTCTTGACCTGGGGAGTTCATCTTTCAGTGTCATATCTTTTTGCCTTTTCATACTGTTCATGGGGTTCTCAAGGCAAGAATACTGAAGTAGTTTGCCATTCCCTTCTCCAGTGGACCACATTTTGTCAGAACTCTCCACCATGACCCATCCATCATGGGTGGCCCTACACAGCATGGCTCATAGTTTCACTGAGATAGACAAGGCTGTGGACCATGTGATCAGATTAACTAACTACTCTCACTTAAAACAAATCTTTTAAAAAAAGGACTTACCTGTTGTACTACGTGATGATATCCATTAAGTACTGTTCTCAGCTGCCAACTACACAGTAATCTAAAATTTTAACAGAACAAAATGGTTTGTTCATTGCTTAGAATTAAAAGGAAAAAACTATTTGTATGCTAACTCCAGTATGTACATACATAGAAAAAAATGACATAATTATAATTCTGACAAGTTAATAAAATTTTTACCTCCAGTACTGTTGAAAATCATGTCTTCAAACTGTTGGTACTAATTTTATTTCAAAATATAAATGACTGCAATCAGCAAATGACATGCAAACAGTACATTTTTTTAAAATTTTAACATATCCAAAGCAATGTTTTCTTGAATTGGATTCTATTCTAAGGTAGGTTAAATAAAGCCAACAGTTTTGATCATAATATACAGAACTTGTATTTGAGAAACCAAATGCATTATAACAATCTGTGTTTGTGCTGGCTTAGTTGTGTCTGACTCTTTGAGACTTCGTGGACTGTAGCCCGCTAGGCTCCTGTGTCCTTATAACAATCTAATCTTCCTTAAATTCCAGATGAAGGACATACATACTTTCAACTGTATAAGTAGTGATAAATTAATTTTCATCTATCTACTGGCTCACCCTCAGCTGCACTCTTAACACTGTTAGGTACTCTTCTAGAAATGTTTTTACTTACCTCAAAGTAGAAAGTCTGAGTTTTCCCAACCATGGTCTTTTCAAACCATCATGACTCTCCTTTTCTGGTCTGCTAACCTGCATCCTCTCTGCTATCTCCTATCACAGGGGCAGAGTAGCGCGTTCGACTGCCCATGAGAAACCCCATCTCCAAATGTACTTTCCACCCCCTGCCACCAACTCAGTCACATCAATTCACTAATTACTCCTTTACTGTGGTATCCTTACTTTCCACTAGTGTTTTTTCCACTGTAACTTGTTTAAGCAAATCTTATTTTTAAGAAAACATGTAATTATAACTCTTCCTTGACTGCACACCCTTCTCTAGCCATTCCTGTTCTTCAAAGTAGTTCATACTGTTTACATTTCCTTTCTACCCACTCCAAAAACCCCAATACAAGCCGACTTCAACCACTACATGAAACTTGCAATCTAACCTGACCCCTTTGCAACACTAAGCAATGTTAACCACTCTGACTTTTAAGCTGCTCTTTCTTTGGTTTCAGAAACAACTGTCCAGGTTTTCCTGTTAAATCTGGTCAATGCTTTGTCTTCTTCCAAGGTCTTCTTTATTTACCACACCTTTAAATGTTGTTATGCCCTCAAGATTATGTCACTGGCTTTCTCTTCTCACTCTATCCATGCAGGAAAACCTATCCACATTCATGGCCCCAAATCCCATGCCTACTGTGACTTCTACACACATCTCCACTCCAAACTTTATGCTTAAGTTCCCCACCAAAACACTAATACCTACTAAAATGTCCTCTTCATACTTCACATCTGATATGCCTTCAAACAATTCCCCTTGGACTTCTTCCATCTGTGACCTCTTATTTGAGTTACGAATTTGCAAAGAATCCTCCACTCCTCTCCCCCTCTTATCTCCCACTTCTGATCAGTCACAAAATCTTGTCAGTTCTACTGGTAACTGTCTCTGGATTCTTCTCCCCTTCCTACCCTCAGAAAAATTTTGGAGCAGAAATTAGATTTTAGGTGCTACCTAAATTTCTATTTTCATCTCTTGACATTCCTTGAAGGGCTGTCAATACCTATAGCCCATGTTGACACCTAATTTCTATCAGGACAGAACTGATATTGTGGGGTTTCCCATGCCTGAACATACATATAATTAACATCAGTCAAAAGTTGGAAACAAAGTTGTCTAATTATTTTCTATTCTCCAAATATTTTCTCTTGTTGTTTACTGCTTTAAATAAAAAGTAAATTAGACTGTGTTGCTGTTGAAGAGCACTTCAATACCACAGAAAATCATTTTAAAAGCACACTGATTTGCAAAAATCAGAAACGCTTCTGTTTAACTAATTAATAAGCAGAACTCTAACAAACAGAACCAGCTTATACAGACGCGACTGCCCACCCCACCAAGATGCCTGCAGAGTATGTAACACCACCACATTACCTTGCATTCCTCAGCTGCAAATCTTTGGGCAGCAATAGTCTAAGGTGGAAATCTCTTCCCTGTGGAAAATGTTAAAAAGGTTCACTCAAATTAAGAGAAGTCAATCAGAATCACATTAAAAAGGCAACATTTTCCTGTATTTTCTAAAAGGTATCAACTTTATTCAAATACTTGTTAAAATATAAGCAACTAAATAGTGCATTTGAGGGAAAATAACTCAAAAATGTACCAGAAACTTCTGTGAATACTGACTGCATAATCAAAACACTGAGACAGGATTTTGTTTTTAAAGAAAAAGTCTTTCACATAAATAAGAAATACTAACAAATTGTTATGCAGATATAAAGGAGAAATTTAAGTGTTATTTTTTAGGAAATAAATTCAAGAAAAAAGAAATTCCTTCAAACTGATTTGAATATAGGAGAAAAAATCATGACATACCCCATATTTGTAGTTTTCCAAATTTTAATAAAGTGAAAATATATTTTATCTTAATATACAGACATCAGAGAAATATTTTCATAAATCAGAGTATATTTAGTTCTTCCACACTTGTAGACCTTTAATAAATAAAATCCTTAAAACACTGTTACTTATTTTAATTTAAATATTCATTAACTATAACCTGAAAAGACTAAATTTTACTCAAAAGTCTCTCTAAGGAAAAAAGGACAGTTCTCTGAGAAATATACTGTTTTACTTTCTTGAGAAAATGAATGGGTAAGCAGCTTAAACTTTGTACCTTAAATAGCATAATACACATGAAATCTAAGCAAAGGTAAGCAGAAAAAGACAAACAGAAATATAATCTTTTACTCCAACAGTATAAAATGAAAAAGAGTAATAAAATTCTTGGAAAACAATTACCACGAGAATTTTATCAGAATCTCCCTTAAAGCAGTTTCAAAAATAGAGGAACACAATTAAATGTACCCCATAACCTTTACTTTCATGGTAATACTGCAGTTCTGACTTTCATTACATTTAAATGTCCTTTAAAAAAATGAAACAAAATGTACTACTGACCTTTTCAAAAGGTCAAGTAACAATAATTCACTATTTCATTAAACCACTAAAAGGTATTATGTAGTAACCTTAACCTAACTTTATAGACATCTCACACATAGGTGTAAGAACAATCTGGAACTCAAAATTTACATGAAGAATAGTAAAACTACTCTACTCATCTGTTATGTAAAATAATAAAATTCCAAAGTCCCTTATTTGCAAAATCCAACCATTTTAAAAGTCAAATGCCATGTCACATGCCATAATACTTTGATTCAAGAAAATGTCTAAAATTATCTTTTTTTAGTTAAATCATAAGGAAAAAAATATGTTAACTGCTCTCATGAAGACTTTCCAAATTTACAGCAAACAAAAGTATCAACAATTGCCTAAATCTGAATCTCTCTACATATCATTCCCAAAAAATAAGTACATCAAAATTAAGAACAAATAGAACCACAAAAACCCCCTGTCTTAGGCAAAGGCAGAAGAAAGAGAAAAGTTTAAACTTCAAAATTGCCTGTCAGAAGAAAAATACAAACCACTGTCCACTGCCTTCCATCCTGGGGCTCCTACATCAAGTCCTTTGAGAGAGCTAGGGGATTCAGGAAATTTAAAAAAAAAAAAAAAAAAAATCAGAAAACAGAAGAGGGGATTAGATTATGTGTGAAAAATAAAGAATTAGCAACATAAAAGTCAAGGATCTCACCTTGGATAAGAACTGTAAAAGTAGAAGACGGTAAAGGGCTATCCTTTGGAAACGGTGTTAGAGGAAAAAGTACCAACTATGGGAAACTAAGGCTCTTACATAACAATAAAAACGTTGGATTCTTCCTTCAACACTTCCAAAAAAAATCATCCATCAAGTGAGCTGCATTTTGCAGACAGAAGAGAGTAGTGTTTTAAATAAGAGTGTAGCTGCTTTACACCGCTGTGTCAGCTTCTGCTGTACAGCAAAGTGAATCAGCCATACACATACATACATTCCTTCATTTCTGGATTTCCTTCCTATGTAGGTCAAAAGAGGGTATTCTCGAGGAATTTAACAAATTACTGCAGCCAACAGTTGACAAACACAAAGATAATGTCTCTATCAATGCTAAGCTCAGTTCAGTTCAGTAGCTCAGTCATGTCCAGCTCTTTGCAACCCCATGGACTACAGCACACCAGGCCTCCCTGTCCATCACCAGCTCCCGGGGCTTGCTCAAGCTCATGTCCATTGACTCGGTGATGCCATCCAACCATCTCATCCTCTGTCGTCCCCTTCTCCTCCTGCCTTCAATCTTTCCCAGCATCAGGGTCTTTTCCAATGAGTCAGTTCTTCGCATCAGGTGGCCAAAGGATTGGAGTTTCACCTTCAGCATCAGTCCTTCCAATGAATATTCAGGACTGATTTCCTCTAGGATGGACTGGTTGGATCTCCTTGCAGTCCAAGGGACTCTCAAGTGTCTCCTCCAACACCACAGTTCAAAAGCATCAATTCTTCAGCACTCAGCCAAAGTTTATAGTCCAACACTCACATCCATACATGACTACTAGAAAAACCATAGCTTTGACTAGATGGAACTTTGTCAGCAAGTAATGCCTCTACTTTTTAAGATGCTGTCTAGGTTTGTCAGAGCTTTTCTTCCAAGGAACAAGTATCTTTCAATTTCAGGGCTGCAGTCACTATCTGCAGTGATTTTGGAGTCCAAAAAAATAAAGTCAGCCACTGTTTCCACTGTTTCCCCATCTATTTCCCATGAAGTGATGGGACCAGATGCCATGATATTAGTTTTCTAAATGCTGAGTTTGAAGCCAACTTTTTCACTCTCCTCTTTCACTTTCATCAAGAGGCTCTTTAGTTCCTCTTCACTTTCTGCCATAACAGTGGTGTCATCTGCATATCTGAAGTTATTGATATTTCTCCCAACAATCTTTGATTCCAGGCTGTGCTTCTTCCAGTCCAGCATTTCACATGATGTACTCTGGATATAAGTTAAATAAGCAGGGTGACAATATACAGCCTTGACATACTCCTTTCCCAATTGTGAACCAGTCTGTTGTTCTATGTCCAGTTCTAACTGTTGCTTCCTGACCTGCACACTACTATGACCTGCTAAGCTACTATGAGACAAAAACAAAACATGGAGAGAGAGGTGGGAGGGGGATCCAGGACGGAGGGGACATTATGTACAGCCATGGCTGATTCACATTGATGTATGGCAAAAACCATCACAATACTGTGAAGTAACTGTCCTCCAAATAAAATAAATAAATACATTTTAAAAAAATAAGAGCTGAGACATTTCAGGTGATGACAATCCCTCAACATAAACAAAAACCACAAGGCATAAACAAATTACAATACTGAATTAAACATTATTTGGTGAGCATTTACACCCAGATTCAGAAATTTTAAAACCTCACAACAGAAACTGAAGGGGAAAAAAAGACAAAATAATATTAAAATGGAAGGATAAATTAAGAGTTGTTCAAAGAAGAACAGAGCAAAATAAAAATTTCATAAAAGACAAAAAGGTAAGAAAATGACCAAATGAGAAAAAATTAAAGACCACCTGAGAGAAGCAACTGAAGTGGAACACAAGAAAAAAAAACCCAACAAGAAAAAGATCAAATAACATATGGGAAACAGAATAATCCTGGCACCAGACATCTTAAAACAAGAGTTTAAAAAGCCACAGTGGAACAAACTTTTAATAGTCTGAGTGAAAATGCTCAATGAATAATATATAATTCAGTATTCCTTTAAGAAACTGAAAGGGAACTGAAAGGGAACTAAGATATTAGTTTATATAATGGAACAACAGGGAAGGATTTATTTTCCCACGTTAACTAAAAGATTGGACAAAATATCTGAAACAATGATTTTTAGACATCAAACAACAGGCAGCACAGGACAATGACCCTTGAAAGAAGGGAAACAAAGGAGAAAAGTCTCTGTAATTGGCCAGCCTGGAGAATTTTCAGGCTGCAAGGCAAGGATGAAGAACCAAATAGAGCCTAACATTTTCTATTATTTGAGAAGACAGGCATGAGTAAGGGGAGGCCAAGGCATGTAGAATTTACAAAGTACAGTACAAAAGAGGAGAGAAATACATGGAGAAAAATTACACAGAGAAAAATTCTACAGAACTTCAGAGAATTCCTAAAAAGAGTTCAGCTGAGTACTGCTTGCCACAGGATGTGGGAAGACCTGCCTAAAGATGGGGAGATAAGAGACTATCTCAAGGCACTCACACAAGGCTAACAGAAATCATGCTCTAACCAACCAGGGTGGAAAACCCTGCACTGTAAGAGCTATTAACCAGTACTCATAAGAGTGTTGTCTCAGTGGTACAAACAAATCTCTAGGCTCAAGTCTGTTCTGTTTCAGCTTAACAAAGCTTAAAAGCAAACCTTGGGAAGAGCATACTGTTTCCAAGTAATTTAACAGTTGTCATTCAGTCACTAAGTTGTGTCCAACTCCTTGCGACCCCATGAACTACAACACGCCAGCCTTCCCTGTCTTTCACTATCTTCCAAAATTTGCTCAAACTCATATCCATTGAGTCGGTGATGCCATCCAACCATCTCTACTTGTTGCCCCTGTCTCCTCCTGCTCTCAATCTTTCCCAGCATCAAGGTCTTTTCCAATGAGTTGGTTCTTTGAAATCAAGAATATTTAAGAGAACAAAAAATATCATACAGCCAGTGGAATGCACCAATGTATGTCATCCAATCAAAATATACCAGGTATGCAAAGCAGGAAAATAAGATTAAAAAGAGAAAAATCAAGAGAAACAAATACAAAAATGGCAGATAATAGTGCTTCCCCTCCCACACTTAAGCAGTTATAACTGTATTATGTATGTTCAAGAAGATAGAGGAAAGCATCAGTATGCTAAACAGACACAAAAAAGCAAAAAGACCCAAGTTGAGGAGATGAAAAATACAATGTCTGAGATGAAAAATGTTACAATGCAGTTATTAACAGCAGATTAAACCTTGAAAAAAATATATTTGTGTACCTGAAAACACAGAAGTAGAACATCCAAAGCAAGCAGAGAAACTGACTGGAAAAAAGAAAAAAAAACTTCATGAATTATGGAACAACTTAAAGTGGCTTAATATGCATGTATTTGGAGTCCCCAACATAGGAAGCAGGAAGGAACAAAAACTTTTTGAAGAAATAATGGTTAAAGCTTTTCCAAGTTAAATGAAAATACAGATCCAAAAAGCACCATAAACCCTATGAAGGAAATATATGAAGAAAACTACACCAAGGAACATCACAATCAAATTGACAGAAACCAATGAGAAAAATATTAACAGGCAAAGAAAAACAATATACTTACAGAGAATCAAAGATAAAAAGTAGAGATTTCTCATACATAATCAAACAAGACAGTGAAACAAAACTGCTAAAGCACTAAAACAAAAAGTCAACCTAGAACTTTATACCCAGTGAAAGTATCTTTCAAAAGGCCAAATAAACAATTTTTGAGACATAAAACAGCTGAAGAATTCATCACTAGCAGACATGCACTACAAGAAATGTTAAAGGAACAAGTTTAGGAAGAAAGTGAATGAGTCCACAGGAAGCAAAGACCTGGACATGACTGAGTGATTGGACAACAATAACAACAAAATAAAACAAGATGGAAATCTAGATATACAACAAAGAGTATCCGAAACAGTAAATATATAGATAAATATAAAAGGCTTTTCTTATTTTTTAAAATCTCTTTAAAGCATAATTAATTGTACCAAAGCTGGAATAACTTAAGCAACAAATAACGCAGTGCTAGAATAAAATTCAAAATATAAAATATCTGTATGCCCATACTGATATAAATGATTAAGAAACGGAGAAATTAATCTCCCATACAGAAGAATTCCAGATAAATTACCACTGACTCTCGA
This sequence comes from Cervus elaphus, assembly GCF_910594005.1. Classification (NCBI taxonomy): domain Eukaryota; kingdom Metazoa; phylum Chordata; class Mammalia; order Artiodactyla; family Cervidae; genus Cervus; species Cervus elaphus. Next base: position 63,646,124 of record NC_057825.1, on the reverse strand, counting down.
ACAACATGAATTTGAATTGTTCAGGTCCATTTATACATGGATTTTTTTCTTTACCATAATTAATACTGTAGTACCAAAGAGTCTGCAGTTGGCTGATCTCACAGATGCAGAACCATGGATAGAGAAAGCAGACTATAAAGTTATACATGGATTTTCAAGCCCACGAGGTTTAGCACCCTTAAGCCTTGCATTATTCAAGGGACAACTGTATATAGATACTCCACTTGAAAAGGGAGGCAGCATAATCCCCCACTTCTTAATGAGGGCTGCTCACAGTGACTTCCTGCCAAAGAGTACAGTATGGAAAGGAGTAGGAAAACCGACTTCCCAGAAGGGAACCCACAAACAAACTTCAGCCAAGCGATCAACGTCAACGTCAACAGACATAAATCATGTTGATAATACGTACCCTTAATATGATGTGATGAAACGGTATCTAAACTTTGCGATGTTTCTCTCAAAAACCCATAAAGCCTAATCATGAGAAAAAAGGCAAATCCTAGTAGAGCAGTGTCCTACAGTAAACTTGACTAGAATTCCTCAATTAAAACGGTCATTTCATAATCATAAAGGAGTCAGAGCCATCAAGGACAAGGAAGGGCTAAGAAATTATCACAGCTCAGAGAAGCCTTCATGGCAAATAAATGGGGAAACAATGCAACAGTGAGAGACTTTATTTTGGGAGGCTCCAAAATCACTGCACTTGCTGACTGCAGCCCTGAAATTAAAAGACGCTTGCTTCTTGGAAGAAAGGCTATGACAAACCTAGACAGCATATTAAAAAGCAGAGACATTACTTTGCTGACAAAGGTCCATCTAGTCAAAGCTATGGGTTTCCCAGTAGTCATGTGTGAATGTGAGAGTTGGACTGTAAAGAAAGCTGAGCACTGAAGAATTGATGCTTTTGTACTGTGGTGTTGCAGAAGACTCTTGAGAGTCTCTTGGACTGCAAGGAGATACAACCAGTCCATCCTAAAGGAAATCAGTCCTAAATATTCATTGGAAGGACTGATGCTGAAGCTGAAACTCCAATCCTTTGGCCACCTGATGTGAACTGACTCACTGGAAAAGACCCTGATGCTGGGAAAGATTGAAGGCAGGAGGAGAAGGGGATGACAGAGGATGAGATGGTTGGATGGCATCATCGAGTCAATGGACATGAGTTTGAACAAGCCCTGGGAGTTGGTGATGGACAGGGAGGCCTGGCTTGCTGCAGTCCATGGGATCACAAAGAGTCGGACATGACTGAGCGACTGAACTGAACTGAACTGAAGAGAAGCCTAAAGAGACAAAATAACAGGGCATCTTGGATCAAAACCCAGAACAGAAAAATATTAAGTAAAAACAAAGGAAATATGAATAGACTATGGACCTGAGTTAGGACAGGAAATCCTGACATGCTGCAGTCCATGGGGTCACAGACAGACATGACTTAGCAACTGAACAACAACAAATGGACCCAAGTTAATAATACATGCGTGCTCAATCACTCAGTCGTGTCGTGTATGACTCCCTGAGACCCCACTGACTGCAGCCCACCAGGTTCCTCTGTTCATGGAATTCTCTAGGCAAGAATAGTTGAGTGGGTTGCCATTTCCTTCCCATGAATTAATAATTATGTACCAATATCAGTTCATTAATTGTAATAATTATATCATACTAATATAAGATGTTAATAACTGGACAAACTGTGCGGGGAAGGAGATGGTACATAAGAACTCCTTTTACCACTTGCTCAACTTTCCTATAAATCTAAACTATTCTTAAAAAATAAGTCTATTAATTTAAAATAGCTAATTGGCTGCTTAAAAGAAAATTAGCAGTGTGTTGGAAAGGTTATAAGATAAACAGAAATAAAATATATGACAACAACAGCACAAAAACCAGGAGATGAAAGATACAAGTAAAGCACTGTAAGATTCTTAAACTATAAGGGAAGAGATATACTTGAGAATAGACTATGGTAAGTTAAAGATGCATATTGTAAACCCTAGAGCAAACACTAAAAAGGAGAGACAAAAATAATATAGCAACTATTTAAGGGAAAAAAACAGGGGAAAAGCTAACAGAAGAGATACATTATAGAAAAAGAACTCAAATAATGTAAAATGCAGAAATTAGTCAAAATATAAAAAAAAATAACAAAACAAAAAGCAAACAGCTAGATATTAGGCTTACGCACAACCATATCAACAATCACATTAGATGAAAAGGGTTACACATCCCCAAGTAAAAAGCAATGATTATCGGATTGGATAAAAAAGCATGGCCCAAAAGAAATACACTTTAAATTAAACATAAAGAAACAAATAAGAATAAATGAAAAAAGAATGAAATGAGACTCCATGCCACACTAATGAAAAAAGAGTCCATGCCACACTAATCCCAAAAAACATACTATTACTATCCAAAAATACAGATTCCAAGATTCCAAAGATTATTACCAAGGATGCTGCTGCTGCTGCTGCTAAGTCGCTTCAGTCGTGTCCAACTCTGTGCGACCCCATAGACGGCCAGCCCACCAGGCTCCGCCGTCCCTAGGGTTCTCCAGGCAAGAACACTGGAGTGGGTTGCCCATTTCCTTCTCCAATGCATGAAAGTGAAAAGTGAAAGTGAAGTCGCTCAGCTGTGTCCGACTCCTAGCGACCCAATGGACTGCAGCCTACCAGGCTCCTCCATCCATGGAATTTTTCAGGCAAGAGTACTAGAGTGGGGTGCCATTGCCTTCTCCAATTACCAAGGATAAAAAGGATAATTTCAGAATCATAAAGGAGTCAGTTCAGCAAAAGTACTTACAATCCTAAAAGTTTATGTACCTAAAGAACTTCAAAGTACATGATGAAAAAACTGACAAAAAATGAAAGTAGCAATAGAAAAAAAACAAACATAACACAGCCCCTCTTTATCCAGTTTCACTTTCTGTAGTTTCAATTACCTGTGATCAGCTGAAAATATTAAATGAAAAATTTCAGAAATAAACAATTCACAAGTTTTTAATTGTGTACCATTCTGAGTAGTGTGACAGAATCTTGTGCTGCCACACTCCATCACACCCAGGATGGAATCACACTCTGTCCCAGGGTATCGGCCTGTTAGTCACTTAATAGCTGTCTCGATGATAAGATCCACTGTCCGAGTATCTCAGTGTGTGTTTTCAAATAATCCTTATTTTACTTAATGCTGCTGTGCTGTGCTTAGTAGCTTAATCGTGTCAGACCCTTTGTGATCCCACGGACTGTAGCCCGCCAGGCTCCTCTGTGCACAGGGATTTTCCAGGCAAGAATACTGGAGTGGGTTGCCACGCCCTCCTCCAGGGGATCTTTCCAACTCGGGGACTGAACCCAGGTCTTCCGCATGGCAGGTGGATTCTTTACCATCTGAGCCACCAGGGAAGCCCCATTTTACTTAACAATGACCCTTAAATTCAAGAGTAGAGAGGAGGACAATTTAGATATTCTCTTACTGTGCCTAATTTATAAGTTGAACTTTATCATAGGTATGAATACATTGTAAAAAACAGTACATACTATCCAGTTTCAGGCATCCACTGGGGCCTTGGAATATACCCCTGCAGACAGAGCTGGACTAATGTAGCAGGAACGGAGGCCGTGCGGCACAGGAGGGGTGGCGAGGAGATACCTCACATCGAAGGTCAGGACCAGCGTTCAAGAGGAGATACCCCATGTCCAAGGTCAGGAGCAGAGGCTGTGAGGAGATACCCCACAACCAAGGTAAAGAAAACCAAGTAAGGGGCGCTGGACCAGGTGAGGAAGTAGGAGTCTGGGAACCTGGGGCGTTGGGGGGCGGGCTAGGGCTCCCCGGGCTAGCCGGAGGTGACAGGTGGAGAGTGAAATGTCTGTGTTTCGGGGCTCCTCTCTCCGTCAGGGGCTCGCCCGGCGCAGAGAGAGCCGAGCCCATGGAACCGCCCCGGAGACCTGCTGAGACGAGGCTTTCCCGTCGGGCGGAGCCCGCGGGCGGACGTGCAGATTTCTTGTGGATCCTTACTTGTCAGCCCCCTCGAACTAGGAGGAGAGATGAAGTGTTGTTTCTGAGTCCATGCTCTATTAGTATTATTGTTGTCATTATTGGTTTTAAGGACTTGCTGCTTGTCCATGTGGATTCCTGAAGTGCCCCCACAGCACACGGGAGTGGACAGTGTCTTGGATCCCTTTACTGTGTTTCAGTGCCAGAGAGCCTAGGTGGCCAGACTGACCGGGGGATCACCCTCCACTTGTGCTTAATGTGACTCTGTAATTTATCAGTGATTTCAGAAACAGACATTTCTTGATCTCTGCCCGTGGATGACTTTACATAGAACTTCCTGATTTCTCCTTTGGGCCTCTATGGTGTTTTGTTCAGGACATTAAAGCTGGAGTCACAGTATGTCACAGTGTATTACAGTTGTTTATCTGCCATGTCACAGTCGTTTATGAGTCGTTTATTCATTTTGGATTTCTCTCCCACCAAAAGACTACCACAAAGCCTATCATGTAAGATACTCATATATATTGGGGGGATAAAATGAGTTAACAGCTGGTGGTAGGTTGGATGGGAATTTTTATTTTCATCTCATAGAGAAGACAGTTAAATGACTTGCTTAAGAGGATCTTAGAGATGAAACCGGGACTAGAATTAGAGTCAGTTGACACACAGCTTGTAGCTCTTGCCTTCTGATCAGGCTTTGAAATTCTAGAACATTGAAAATAAGGTCTTGTCACTCTTCTGTGTGTCCCTGGCCTTGCTGTCTTCAGGATGGGTCCCTAAAGATCAAAGGTAGGCTCAACCTTAAGACCTGAGAGAGATGCCAGACTTGGAGCAGACAGTCTGCTAACGTTGGCACTGTGTGGGCCCCAGAGACAGCTGAGCTGTCCACAGCTCCCTTCTCAGCCTCTGTTTGAGTCCAGCTGGCCCTGGGTAGCCACCTGGACAGAGCAGTCTAGGGAAGAATTTCCTAAGTTTAGCCCTGACTTTTTAAATTTTTATATTATATTGGAGCATAGTTAAGATTTTTTTTCTCTCTCTTTCCCACTTTGCCAAGGCTAGGGTCAGAGAACAGGTTGATGGATCAAGCTATTATGTCAACCTTGTGATCCCATCTGGGGGAAGAGGCTACTCTTGACCTGCACATGGGGTTAAGAGGGAGAAGAACCATGATCCCTGCCCTGTGGGAGGCCCAGATGTGATGGAAACGTGCCCAGAGCCTGGCAAACACTCAGAAGCAAGGAGAGTGCAAAACGGGCAGCTGAGCCTTGAGTCAACTCAGGGTGTAGGAAGTGAAGAGGAGTCTGTCAGGAAAGGCTCTTTGGTAGAAGGTAGTTTTATTTTTACTTATTTATATTGGCCGCGCCGTGCAGCTTGCAAGATCTCAGTTCCCTAATCAGGGATTGAATCCAGTTCATAGCAGGAATCCTAACCACTAGGCAACCACAGAACTCCCAGAAGGTAGTTTTAAACAGCATTGAAAAAAGATGAGATGGACACAGTTAACTGTCAGATAGAAGCTGGGACCTTGGAGATATGGAGGAAAATGAAACAGGGCTTCCTCTCTGATCTGCCTCAAGTCTAGTCTAGGAGGCAAGGTGTGAATTCATGAAGATGCCACTAACCATGGTGACATGCAGTGGTTCTCAGCCGTCACCAACCATCGGAATCTCTTGAGGAAGCTTGTTTAAATACAGCTTCCCAGGCCCCACTCCAGACCTACTTGGGTTGGGTAGGGCTGGGAAGCTACAGCAAATGCTGCGGTGTCCTGAAGAGGGACAACTTTCCCAGAGGGAGAATTCGAGCTTCATCTGGAAGGGCAGCTGGGGCTGTTGGGGCCTGTCCATCTGTTTTCCAGGTGACGGTGGCATGGCTGTGCCCCAGCCTTTCCCATCGGGGCCCCACCTCCAGCCTGCAGGTGCCCTGATGGAGCCCCAGCCCTCCCCTCGAAGCCTGGCCGAGGGCTTCCTGCAGGAGGAGCTTCGGCTTAACGATGAGCTGAGGCAACTGCAGTTTTCTGAGCTCGTGGGCATCATCTACAACCCTGTGGAGTACGCGTGGGAGCCACATCGCAGCTACGTGACCCGCTACTGCCAGGGCCCCAAGCAAGTGCTCTTCTTGGGCATGAACCCAGGACCCTTTGGCATGGCCCAGACGGGGGTGCCCTTTGGGGAAGTGAGTGTAGTCCGGGACTGGTTGGGCCTTGGGGGGCCTGTGCGGACCCCTCCTCAGGAGCACCCCAAGCGACCAGTGCTGGGACTGGAGTGCCCTCAGTCCGAGGTGAGCGGTGCCCGGTTCTGGGGCTTTTTCCGGAACCTCTGTGGACAGCCCGAGGTCTTCTTCCGTCACTGTTTCGTCCACAACCTGTGTCCATTGCTCCTTCTGGCTCCCAGCGGGCGCAACATCACCCCCGCCGAGCTGCCGGCCAAGCAGCGCGAGCAGCTCCTGGGGGTGTGTGACGCGGCCCTGTGCCGGCAGGTGCAGCTGCTGGGGGTGCGGCTGGTGGTGGGCGTGGGCCGCCTGGCGGAGCAGCGGGCGCGGCGGGCTCTGGCCGGTTTGATGCCCGAGGTCCAGGTGGAGGGGCTCCTGCACCCCTCCCCTCGCAGCCCACAGGCCAACAAGGGCTGGGAGGCGGTGGCCAAGGAGAGACTGAACGAGCTGGGCCTGCTGCCACTGTTGACCAGTTGAGCAGCCCTGCGCTGGCACAGGACATGTTCAAGGCCTTTCCTTCTGGGCCAGCGGATGACCACACGCCTCGGACTGGAGCCACAAGGTCCCCCTGGGCTCCTCAGTTTGGGGGACCTGCCGTTTTGACATTGCTCCTGCTTGCCCTCCTGATTCCTGCTCACTTCACCATCCTTCCGTCTGTGGTACCCAATTCCACAGAGAGCCAACATCTGTGAGCCGCTCTACCTCGCTGCTTCCCTGGAGCCTCTCTTCGGAAGAGAGTGACCCCAACAGTGACTTCTGAGGTCCTATTTGCTGTTTTAGAGAAAAGATCCCACTAGGATCCCCACCTGTCCTAGAACGGCTTCCTGCAGCTCACCCGTCTCCCCACAGGGACTGGGACAAAGCATGAGTCGTGGCTGCTAAAAGTGAACTTCTGATGAGAGGCTGAGGGTGGGCCAGGGGGAGGTCAGGGTGGCAGCATGGGAAAGGCCAGAAGACCTGGATTTCCATCCCAGCTCTGAGACTTGTGCACTTTGTGATTTTGGACAAGCGGATTGACCTCTCCAAGCCTCAGGATCCTCATCTATCACATGGGGTCCCTGCCTCACCGGGCTGGTGTGGGGATTAACTGAGATAACACTTAGAAGTGCCTTGCGTAGTGCCTGGCACGTGGGTGCTCACTACAGCTTTTCTGGCTTTCCTGCCTCCTGGTTGGGGAAGCACAACACTACACTACACAGGAAGCCCCTCCGCCCTGAAGACCGGGGTGAGGGGCAGGGTGGGGGTCTGGGCCTCCACCCATATCCTGAGTGGCGGGCAGGGTCTTGCCCTGCCAGAGATGGACCAATGACTTTATGGAAAACCCAGCCTGTGATTTTTCAGGCTAAGCATTAAAAGCTCCTAAACCCTTTTGTGTTGGCCCTTTTTCCCCTCCTGCACGTCAGGGGTGGAAGGTGGTAGTTTATATTTTCCCTTACCTCTTCCTGTTTGCAAAAGGTTCTCTTGGGTGGCTGGGTAATGGTATGAAGTCTCTAATTACCTTGCCAGAGCTGCAGGATCTCTGTTAGAGGCCTGTCGAGTGGTTTGTTTGCTATCTGTGGCACTTTGATGGGTGGATGGGAGCCTGGTATCTCCAGCTAACTCATTTCTTACCTCTGCTGCATGTCTGCCCCTGGGAAAGTGAATCCAGTCAGGAGCATAGACCACCTTAATAAGGAACACATGATTGGACTCTAGCTCCTGGTATAGACCATCTCCAGATCTCAAAGTAAGATTTTTAATATGTGTCCTCCCCATCGTATAATAAATAAATTGAGTAGCTTCCATTCTTGGTTGTTGAGAGGGAACCTCTTGGTCCTCGGCATTTCCCAAGCACTGGGAGTTTTGTCATTCATGGTGGGACCCTCAGACTACACATGAGCTTCTGCTGAAATTTGACTCAGGAGAGCTGACCATGCCCAAAAGACCAACTATGTGATCAGAGGATGGGGACTTCAAGCCAGGTGATATCAGCCTGAACCCCAGGGAGGGGAGGCAGGGTTGGAGATTGAACTCAACCATGTGGTTAATGATTTCAATCAGTTCTGCCTTCATAATGAAACCCTATGAAGATTCTGGACACGGAGACTTCGGTGAACTTCCTGACTGGTGAACACATGGGTATGTCAGGAGAGTGGTGTGTCCTGATTCCAGGGGAGAAGGGACATGAAATCACTTTGGGACCCTCCCAGATCTTGCATTATGTGTCTTCACTTGGCTCATCCTGATTTGTATCATTTATAATAAAACTGTAATAATTAAAAAAAAAAAAAAAGAAAGAAAACCAAGTAAGATGGTAGGCGCTGAGAGAGGGCATCAGAGAAACCATAATCACAGACAACTGGCCAGTCTGATCACATGGACCAAAGCCCTGTCTAACTCAGTGAAAATAAGCCATGCCGTGTGGGGCCACCCAAGACGGATGTGTCATGTGGAGAGGTCTGACAGAATGTGGTCCACTGGAAAAGGGAATGGCAAACCACTTCAGTATTCTTGCCTTGAGAACCCCATGAACAGTAAAAAAAAAAAAAAAGGCAAAAACATAGGACACTGAAAGATAAACTCCCCAGGTTAGTAGGTGCCCAATATGCTACTACTGGAGAAATAAATCAGAAAGAATGAAGGGATGGAGCCAGAGCAAAAACAAAACCCAGTTGTGGATGTGACTGGTGATAGAATCAAGCTCCGATGCTGTAAAGAACAATGCTGCATAGTAACCTGGAATGTTAGGTCCATGAATCAAGCCAAATTGGAAGTGGTCAAACAGGAGACGGCAAGAGTGAACGTCCACATTGTAGGAATCAGTGAACTAAAATGGACTGGAATGGGTGAATTTAACTCAGATGACTATTATATCTACTACTGTGGGCAAGAATCCCTTAGAAAAAATGGAGTAGCCATAGTCAACACAAGAGTCCGAAATGCAGTACTTGGATGTAATCTCCGAAATCACAGAATGATCTTTGCTCATTTCCAAGGGAAACCATTCAATATCAAGGAAACCCAAGTCTATGCCCCGACCAGTAACACTGAAGAAGCTGAAGTTGAATGGTTCTAAGAAGACCTATAAGAGCTTTTAGAACTAACACCCAAAAAAGATGTCCTTTTCATTATAGAGGACTGGAATGCAAAAGCAGAAGTCAAGAAACACCTGGAGTAACAGGCAAATTTGGTTTTGGAGTACAGAATGAACCCGGTCAAGAGAACCCAGCCAAGAGAACACACTGAGTCATAGCAAACACCCTCTTCCAGAAACACAAGACTCTACACGAAGACATCACCAGATGACCAACACTGAAATCAAATTGATTATATTCTTTGCAGCCAAAGATGGAGAAGCTCTATATAGTCACCAAAAACAAGACTGGGAGTAGACTGTGGCTCAGATCATGAATTCCTTATTGCCAAATTCAGACTTAAATTGAAGAAAGTAGGGAAAACCACTAGATCATTCAGGTATGACCTAAATCAAATCCCAGTAGTTATACAGTGGAAGTGAGAAATAGATTTAAGGCACTCGAACTGATAAACAGAATGCCTGATGAACTATGGACAGAGTTTCATAACATTGTACAGGAGACAGGGATCAACACCATCCCCAAGAAAAAGAAATGCAAAAAAGCAAAATGACTGTCTGAGGGGGCCTTACAAATAGCTGTGAAAAGAAGATAAGGGAAAAGCAAAGGAGAAAAGGAAAGATACACCCATTTGAATTCAGAGTTCCAAAGAATAGCAAGGAGAAATAAGAAAGCCTTCCACAGCAATCAATGCAAAGAAATAGAGGAAAACAATAGAATGGGAAAGACTAGAGATCTCTTCACGGAGAAGGCAACGGCACCCCACTCCAGTACTCTTGCCTGGAAAATCCCATGGATAGAGGAGCCTGGTAGGCTGCGGTCCATGCGGTCGCTAAGAGTCGGACACGACTGAGCGACTTCACGTTCACTTTTCACTTTCATGCATTGGAGAAGGAAATGGCAACCCACTCCAGTGTTGTTGCCTGGAGAATCCCAGGGACGGGGGAGCCTGGTGGGCTGCCGTCTATGGGGTCGCACAGAGTTGGACACAACTGAAGTGACTTAGCAGCAGCAGCACAGATCTCTTCAAGAAAATTAGAGATACCAAGGGAACATTTCATGCAAAGATGGTTCAATAAAGGACAGAAATGGCATGGACCTAACAGAAGCAGAAGATATTAAGAAGAGGTGGCAAGAATACACAGAAGAAATGTACAAAAAAGATCTTCACGACCCAGATAATCACAATGGTGTGATCACTCACCTGGAGCCAGACATCCTGGAATGTGAAGTCAAGTGGGCCTTAGGCAGCATCACTACAAACAAAGCTAGTGGAGGTGATGGAATTCCAGTTGAGCTATTTCAAATCCTAAAAGATGATGCTGTGAAAGTGCTGCACTCAATATGTCAGCAAATTTGAAAAACTCAGCAGGGGCCACAGGACTCGAAAACGTCAGTTTTCATTCCAATCCCAAAGAGCAATGCCAAAGAATGCTCAAACTACCACACAATTGCACTCATCTCACACACTAGTAAAGTAATGCTCCAAATTCTCCAAGCCAGGCTTCAGCAATACGTGAACCGTGAACTCCCAGATGTTCAAGCTGGTTTTAGAAAAGGCAGAGGAACCAGAAATCAAATTGCCAACATCCACTGGATCATGGAAAAAGCAAGAGAGTTTCAGAAAAAAACATCTATTTCTACTTTATTGACTATGCCAAAGCCTTTGACTGTGTGGATCACAAGAAACTGTGGAAAATTCTTCAACAGATGGGAATACCAGACCACCTGACCTGCCTCTTGAGAAACCCGTATATAGGTCAATAAGCAACAGTTAGAACTGGACATGGAACAACAGACTGGTTCCAAATAGGAAAAGGAGTATGTCAAGGCTATATATTGTCACTCTGCTTATTTAACTTATATGCAGAGTACATCATGTGAAATGCTGGGCTGGAAAAAGCACAAGCTGGAATCAAGATTACCAGGAGAAATATCAATAACCTCAGATATGCAGATGACACCACTGTTATGGCAGAAAGTGAAGAAGAACTAAAGAGCCTCTTGATGAAAGTGAAAGAGAGTGAAAAAGTTGGCTTAAAGCTCAACATTCAGAAAAGTAAGATCATAGCATCCAGTCCCATCACTTCATGGCAAATAGATGGGGAAATAGTGTAAACAGTGGCAGACTTTATTTTGTTGGGCTCCAAAATCACTGCAGATGGTGACTGCTGCCATGAAATTAAAAGACGCCTACTCCTTGGAAGGAAAGTTATGACCAACCTAGACAGCATATTAAAAAGCAGAGACATTATTTTGTCAACAAAAGTCCGTCCAGTCAAGGCTATGGTTTTCCCAGTAGTCATGTATGGATGTGAGAGTTGGACTATAAAGAAAGTTGAGTGCCGAAGAATTGATGCTTTTGAACTGTGGTGTTGGAGAAGACTCTTGAGAGTCCCTTGGACTGTAAGGAGATCCAACCAGTCCATCCTATAGGAGATCAGTCCTGGGTGTTCATTGGAAGGACTGATGTTGAAGCTGAAACTCCTTTGGCCACCTGATGTGAAGAGCTGACTCATTTGAAAAGACCCTGATGCTGGGAAAGATGGAGGGCAGGAGAAGGGGATGGCAGAGAATGAGATGGTTGGATGGCATCACGATTCAATGGACATGAGTTTGGGTAAACTCTGGGAGTTGTTGATGGACAGGGAGACCTGGCGTGCTGTGATTCATGGGGTCGCAAAGAGTTGGACAAGACTGAACGACTGAACGAACTGAATGTAGTTGGAAATTTCAATACCCCCTTTCATTAGCTGAACAACTACAGAAACTCAGTAAGGATATACAAAATCTGAATAGCATTATGAACCAATCTGACCTGACATTTATAGAACACTCTACCTAACAGCAGCATAATATACATTCTCTCCAAGTATACACAGAACATTTACCAAAATAAACCATATTCTATACCATAAAGTGAGATCCAATAAATTTAAAAGAATTTATATCACATAAATTACATTGTTCAGTTCAGTCGCTACAAAACACAAACTACAAAAGCTTACTCAAGGGGAGATAAAGAACCTGATAACAGAGAAAACACCTTTTAATCACACACAGATCACCCACAAATAAATAAGATTTTATTTTTACAAATATCACTGACAAAAACCACTACAATATTGTAAAGTAGCCTCCAACTAATAAAAATAAATGAAGAGAAAAATCACTGTTTATTCACAGTGCAATAAAACCAGAAATAACAAATTAAAATGAAAAAAGATATGCCATGAGAAAATTTTTAGATCGTCTATTAAATAACTTCTGGGTGCAGGGGAACTACAAATTAAAATTAAGTTCTAAAAAATAAAACATACATGTCAGCATCTACAGGATACCTTTAAAACGGTAATGAGGATAAAATGCAAATCGTTAAAAACACATCAAGAAAATATTCTCTCACTGGTCAAATCTGGGATAATTTAAACATCAAATAGGAAAGGATTATAATCCATTAGATAAAATTACTTTTAAAATCCATAAGCCTGATATAAATAAATGGTAAAGGGAAAGTCACTTTTCACAGAATGCCAATTAATAAATATAGAAGAAAGAAAATCATTATTGGGAAACATCAATTAACTGATTGGAACAATAGTCAATGGCTGCTACAATGGAGGTGGGGGGGAGGGAAAAGAGTTTGATGTCTCAAAGTAGCTTCCTCTAAGTCCTTAATAATTACAAGAGGAAAATCTGGCAGATGCCACCTTAAACCTGTGATCAGAGATAACATCATCAATAATGAGACCTGCTGACATCCCATGCCCTAAAAAGGACAGGATATTCTTTCTGTGGCATATGTGTCAGAACTGCATAACCTGAATTTATCCATGAGCAAAGAGTCAAATCTAAATGAGAGACATTCTCCCTAATGACTAGCCTGTACCCCAAAAATGTCAAGTTCATGAAAAACAAAGGAAAACTAAGGAACTACTCCAGATTAAAGAGACAGGACAACTAAAATGTAGTGTAACATTTTACATCAGATGGTTAGGGGCTGGGGAAAGGGTATAAAAAATGTAACTGGCAACAGTAACAAAATCTGAATTTGGACTTCAGATTAGATAATGGTATTTTATGATGATTAAATTTTCTGATAATGGTACTGAGGCTGTTATGGGTGTGCCCTTGTTGTCATTAAATACACACTTAAGTATTCAGGAATAAAGGAGCACTGTGTCTGCAACTGAATCTCAAACTGTTCAGGGAAATGATGTGTGTACACACCCACCCACATACACAGACTCAGAATAAATCAAATGAGGCAAATAGAAAATGGTGAATCTCCTCAAATGTACACACAAATTTTTCCTACATCCTTGCTATTTTTCTGTAAATTTGAAGTTATATACAAGACAAACATTTTTAAAAAAAACAAGCTCCACCAAAACAAAACAATGTTAAATAAGATCTTCAGGTTAGGATTTCAACAAGCTGCTTAAGCCAAGTAAAATGAAAATTGTAACTATAAGCAAGGATCCTAATAAAATTTCATCTAATCTGACTACTGATGGCTACATGTTTTCTAAGAAGCTTCAGCAGATTCAAGCAATACCTCTTCAACTTTTCTAAATGTTGTGCAAGTTTTCAACTCGGTAATTCAAGACCAATACTTCCAACTGGAGAAGGAAATACTTTATTCCAGAAGTAACAACGAAATTTAACCTTTCCTGATGAAATCTATTTTCTGTGATGGTCACAATGAATTTGAAAACAAATGAAGTTCAAGTGTATGGTCTATAATGTTTTCTTAATCCATGTAATTAGGATTAGTTCTACACCTAATATTCTTAGGAATAGGTAAAATTTTCATTTAGCATGTGAATTTAAATAATTCACTCAATATTCTTGATTGTGTTTTGAGGAAACTTCAAAACATGTGATTCCTAGAACATGGCCCCTATCCAAAAAATATGTGCGCTGGTTGGGGAGAGGGCAAAATGTTGAATTTGTCCAGAAAGCAAAGTCTACACTCAGAATTCTAACCTAAGGTAGCTTGGTAGAGGAGGAAAACCTACGAGTGGAATTAGATATACTGAGTTTAAAGGAGTCTGTTGCGATCAAGGACAAGTAACTTAATCCCCCCCAATTCCCCATGCCGTGATTTACTACTATAAAACGAGATTTTTTTTTTTAATTCCTGCTTCAAAAAGGCTGAGGATTAGGCGAGATATTGTAGTTGGAAAGTGCTTTGTAAACTTCAAAGCCCTACACGTGTTTACTATGTGTAATAAACTCCACAAGAAAGGCCACTTGGAATCGGCAAAGATAATTCGGTTGTCATGAGTTCCTACGAAATACCTCAACTGGATGTGCTCTGGTACACCGGACTTGGCAGCGAGTCAAAATGAGGTTCTCCTCAAAAATGCTCTTTCTGCAGGAAATACCAACATAACGAGCGAGCGCAGACACCCCTCTGAATGGCCTCCGACCTTCGCGGAGGTGGGGGAATGTTAAGCATCGCGGCAAGCGAAAATTGACCAATTTTTTCAAAACTTGAAACGTGCGACAGACGCTAACTTAGGAGCCAGGCAGAGAGGGGCGGGGACGAGGGGGCGTGGCCCGCAGCGGGTTCCCCTCCCCCCCGCCCCACTCCCGCCGCGCGCGCCGACCTCCTAGCGTCTCCTGCGGGCGGCCACCCCGGCCCAGGCGTGTAATCGGCGACGAGGAATGGGTTTCCAGCAACAGCCCACAATTCTCAAACTTCTACTCTCCGAGGAGCCCTCGCGGGCTACCCTTCTCAAAAATCACAAGTCCGAGTCCCCTAACCCCTCAGGTCACAGACTTCCAGGACCCGGGCTGCGCCGCCAAAGGAAAGCTCTCCGAGGGAAAAGGCATCAGCCGGGCGAATACCTGAGCCGAAATGAAGCCTTCATACACGGTTTTCGCCCGGTTCTGGGGCAGAAATAGCGGAAACTGGCGCAGCAGGGTCGCTTCCGTCTCCGCCATAGCTCGCGGTCCATGGAATCGTCTGGGTACCGGCGGCCGCTGGTCCCGCACATGCGCAGTTCTTGCCTGCGCCTGGGGCGCCGAGAGACGTACGCCCGCGCGTTTGGCGGGAAGTCTCGAGCTTTCCGTGGGCAAAAATGAAGGTCCGGTGGTAGTCGGGATGCCTGGGCTCAGCTCCAGCCACAGTAAATTCGGCTCAGCCGGAAGCAGCCTTGGCCCCAACGCGAGGCAGGAGGGAAGGCTGTTTGCTGAACCTGACCGAACCTGATCATACTAGCTTTGATTGTCCCAAGAACCGTGTTGGATGTTTCTATTACTCCAGACTCAAGTCAACACCAGGCTTCTGGTGCGTTGCACTTGCGAATATCTAAGGCAAAACAGGAGGGAAAATTGCTGATGGACTTGAGGAACCGAATTTAATTTTTTTTTAACAGCTCTTTCTATGTGCCGTGCTAAGTCACTTAAGTCGTATCACTTAAGTAGGACCAACACAGAGATTATGTGACCCTATGGACTGTGGCCAGCCAGGCTTCTCTGTCCGTGGGATTCTCCGGGATAGGATACTGGTATACATATTTCTAACTCAGGAATGGTAATTATCCATTCCTTTTTTTTTTTTTTTTTTAACTAAGGGGTGGTTAAATAAGGAACCTAATGTTTACTGCACAGTTATTTGATTTCAGTCAATATTCAATGCAGTATTCAATATTGCAATCAATTCAATCAATATTCAGTCAATTCAATATTCAATATTGTATTTTTGAACCCTTGTATTTGCTAAACGTTATTGTAATAGGCTACAGGTTGTGCAAAATGAGTAAGATTCACACCCAAACATTTTGATTGCCCTCAAAATCGGATGAGACTTCTTCAAGATTCTTAGTTTGATAAGAATTATAAGTTTTCTGGATACTTAGAGAAAAACAAGAATGTTAGCAGTGTAAATATAAATTACTCTAAAGCAGTGGCTTTCCAAAGTTCCCGGATCCATTAGCATCACCTGGGAAATTTTACATCACCTTTACAGAAAGGCAAGTTCTCACCCCTCTGTCTCAGACCTAGGGAATCCCAAACTCTGAGAGTGAGGCCCAATCATCTGTGTTATAACAAGCCCTCAAGGTACTATGTTGCACAGGCTAAAGTTAGAGAATCTCCCAGAGGCATGGCATGCCATCCACTCAGTTATGCAATTCATTTATTAAAGATGACAGGCTACAAGTTTTGTGAGGGGCATAAAGTGAAGGTAGTTAAAACAGGAGGACCAACACAAAGATTATTAGCACGTATAGTCACTGCCTTCAAGGACTTATGAGTTAAAACATTTGCTGTTACCAAGGATTTCCCTGGTCCAGTAGCTGAGACTCCTCCCTCCCAATGCAGGGTTAGGGTTAGGTTTGATCCAGATTTCTGGTCAGGGAACTAGATCCCACATGCTTCAGCTAAGACCCAGAGCAGCCAAATAAGTAAATAAATAATTTTTTTTAAAAAGCATTTGCTGTTTCCAGTATTTCAAACTTCTCCACCACCCCAACCACCACGTTCCCTATGGAACTTCTCCCCTTCCTTTAAGGCTTTCTCAACTGCTACCTTTTTTTGGAAACCTTTTCTTAATTGATGAAAGTTATTGCTTTCCCTAATCACTTGGTATATTTCTTGGTACACTGTAGGTGTTCATTAACTATTTACTAAAATGTTAATTAATATCCAGTAGTCCTATAGGCAGATTACAAATAAGTATTATGAGAATTCAGAAGAATTAAGGAACTTTTCACAAAATATTTAAGTTGGTTTCCATTTATTATATCATAAT
Source organism: Cervus elaphus (assembly GCF_910594005.1). Classification (NCBI taxonomy): domain Eukaryota; kingdom Metazoa; phylum Chordata; class Mammalia; order Artiodactyla; family Cervidae; genus Cervus; species Cervus elaphus. The sequence continues at coordinate 63,629,096 of NC_057825.1, read as the reverse complement.
AATCATAATAATGCTGCATAGCACTATTATAGACTTTATCTGATTTATTTAAATTATACTAAAACTAGCATGTGTAAAGTACTTTCATATTTTATTTAGATTTTATGGTAGTGTTTTTTAGATATGTATATTTTATAATGTCTGTTTTGTATGCAAGTAAACTGAGATTCAGAGATATTAAATAAGTTGCTTAATATAGTAACTTAGTGACTTGTATAATGAAGATTAAATTCCAGTGTTCTAAATTTTAGACTCAATAAAATTTCCATTAAATCAGCACAGATGCACTGCCCATCATGAAACTCAGAAGAAGTTAATCTAAAGTTGTTAATGACTCATGTTAGCTGTGGGGTTTCAGGAATTTAATTTTGATAGTTTGATAATGGATTTACCAAAATACTATATTCCTTCTGAATATAATCATAACATTTTCTACCTACAATCCTCATATGTGAGAAAATAGCCTAAGAACATTTTGTCCAGCAGATTCCTTAGGAACTAAAGTTTTTCCATTAAAGCAGCCTTGGAGAGTTTATACTACAGCACTCTATCATTACACAGATTAGAGAAATGAAGTCCAGAAAATGTACTGTCCTTAGTTATTATTATATTTTATTTATTAACTTATTATTATATATTTGTTAATACCTAAATATCTTTGGTTTCCTGTTATCACGTATTCACAAAGGACTTTCTGGACTTATAAACTTCTGGAAACTTCCTAAATATCAGTTGACTCTTCCATGAACAGCAATTACTTGTCCAGACAAGCCATCTTTATTACACTCACTCCTACCACTGATGCGGTGAACTGTGCAGTTAATAGCCACACTGTTGCTTCCTTGCCTCTGAATCCTCGTAATCAACCACAGATTTAGAAATTTTCACAAGATTTATTGTTAGGTATCATCTTAGTCCTTAAGGAAAAGATACCCAACTTCAACTACCCATTCATGGAAGTCAAATTTGTAATTGAGTATTCTATATTGATATCATCTGTCTGAGGAATCCAACCATCAGAGAACAAGGAGAGATAGCATATGAGGTTTTTTTAATTCAATGAGTCAATCATTCTCTTCAGGTGTTCAAGATTAAGTGCTGGCTCTCACTATCACCAATTTGTATGTGATATGCTAGGACCATTGTTTACATGTAGCCCTGTCTAAAACAGCCACCCTCAAATTCACAGGGAATACTCAATATGTTTAAAAATCAGAAAGACAGTGAATTATCACTCTAACAAACTTCACACAGACCCTCACCAAAGTTCACGCTCTTCAAGATGTCCTAGGCATGACTTATTTTACATCATGCTTAGTTGGTAAGTCATGCCCAACTCTTTGCAACCCCAAGGACTGTAGCCCTCCAGGTTACTTTGTCCATGGAATTTCCCAGGCAAGGATACTAGAGTGGGTTGTGACTTCTTATATATTCTGCTACAAGAATTAGTAATTAAATGATATTTCTTGGGGAAGAACTATATGTCCTAACATAGAAAAATCTGAAAACATTCTCATGATTGAAAAATACAAGTTCCAGAATAACATGTTTACTACTATACCATTTATGTTTAAATAAACTCATTATATTTTTAGCAATGGTTACTTTTGGGGCAAGAGATAGGCTATAAGGAATGGGGGTGATGGCCTGGGGAGACTTTCACCTTACCTGTAATATTAAAAAACTTTACAATTTTAAGTTAAAATTTTGTCTTAAAATTTTAAGCACTTGTACCATTCTAATTAGGGTCTATCACTATTTTATTGCCCAAATTTTCAGCTTTGTTCCATGTGTTTCTTCTCCCAGTTCCTGTGAGTACAGAAGTAGGCTGTCAACCATTGACATTAGTGAGAATAATAAGGGAGAGTTTGCTTGAGAGTATTGAAGAAAAATGGTAAGAATGTTGGGAAATGTCAACATTAAGGAGGAATGGTATAGAACAGCCATGTAAGAGCCCTCTAGGTTGGTGGCGAAAATGATGGAGTAGAAAGACCCTGAGCTTACATCCTCCCATGGGCACACAAAAATGACAAGTATTTACAGAACAATTTCCTATGAGAACAACCTGAAAACTAGCAGAAGTTTCCACAACTAAACATATAAAGAAGGAAACACAATGAGACAGGCAGAGGGATATTATACTCGTGTTAATACACACGCACCCTGGGTAGATAGATATCACTCATAAATGGGAAGATAATCACAACTGCAGAGTTCTCTATAAGGAACAAGTGATCCAAATCCCACATTGAGCTCCCCAGCCCATGAGTCCTGACCTGAGAACATGAAACCCCAAAACATCTGCCATTGAAAGCCAGCAGGGCATGCATAGGGAAGTGCCAGAGGACTGTAGGAAATAGAGACTCTACTCTTAAAGGGTGCACACAGAATCTCACAGGCTCCAAGTTCCTGCACAAAAGCAGTAATTTGAAAGGACCCTATCAGACACATTTGCTGATCTTGGAGAGGCTCTCAGAGAGGCAAGAGGCAACTGGGATTTGCCCTGGGGACAGTGATGCTGGTGAGAGCTTTTGGGGGAGTATGTTCTACCACAAGGATGCTGATGCTGGCAAGCACCGTTCTGGAGTCCTTCCTCTAGCCTGTTAGTGCCAGAAACTTATGCATCCACCAGTGAGTCACTGTCAGTCCTCAGACCCCCTGGTTCAAGATGTCAGCTATGCAGAGACCCAGCCCTGCCCACCAGCAGGCAAGCAGTTACCACATAAGGTAGTGCACTGGCAGCCAGACATGCTTAAGGTTGGCGCTGCTTACCATTGTGCCCACAGTAGTTGGCCCCACCACAAGAGAAGGGGCCACACAGCCCATATAAAGAGGGCACCTCTGGAGCATAGGGGACACCTCTAGTAAACAGAAAGGAGTGAGCTTTGGGGCCCCATAAAACCTCTCCAACATGAGTCCATTTCTCTAAGATCAGGAAAAATAAACAGAAAATCGGGTAACATGAGGCAAGACAGGAATGTGTTTAAAACAAAGAAACAAATAATACTTCAGAAGAACTAAATGAAGATAAGCAATACACCCAATAAGAAGCCCAAGGGAATGATTATAAATATGCTTAATGGATGAACATTGATCTTTATAATCATAAATCAAGAATGGATGAATGCAGTGAAAAGATTAGCAAAAAGTTAGAAAATATAAAGAAGAACTAAACAGAGCAGAGGAACACAATAACAAATAAATAAAACACTAGAAGGACTCAACAGTAGGTTAGATGATACAAAGGAATGGATTTGACAGTCACTGAACTAGAAGATAGGGTAGTGGAAATTGCCCCAGCTGAACAGAAAAAAAGGAAAAAGAATTTTTTAAAATGAGGATAGTTTGAGAGACCTCTGGGATTGTGACAGTCTACAAATTCAATGCAATCTCTATCAAATATACCAATGGCATTTCTCATAGAACCAAAATAAATAATTCTAAAATTTGTATGGAAATGTAAAAGACCCTGAATAGCCAAAACAATGTTGAGGAAGAAGAACAAATCTGGAGATATAATGCACCCTGATTTTTAAATATACTACAAGGTTACAGTAATCAAAACAGTATAGTGCCAGCACGAAAACAGACACATAGATCAATGGAAGAGAATAGAGAGCCTGAAATAATCTCATACACATATGGTCAGTTAATCTATGACAAAGGAGGCAAGAAAATGCAATGGAGAAAAGCCAGCCCTCTTCAAAAATGGTGTTGGAAAAACTAGACAGCTTCATGAGAAAGTATCAAACAGTGCTATTCTCTCACACTATGCACAGAAATAAATTCAAACTGGATTAAAGTCTTAAATGTGAGAGCTAAAGCTATAAAACTCCTAGAAGAAAATGTAGACAGTAAATTCTTTGACATTAGACTTAGCAACATTTGTTTTATATGTCTCCTCAGGCAAGGGAAACAAAACCAAAAATAAACCAATGGGACTACATCAAACTAAAAAGCTTTTACACAGTGAGGGAAACTATCAAAACGTTATTAGGCCACCTAGTGAATGGGAGGAGATGTTTGCAAACAATATATCCAATAAGGGTTTAACACCAAAATACAAAAAGAACGTATACAACTCAACATCAAAACAACAAAAACAAACAACCCAATTAGAAAGTGGACAGAGGCCTGAACTGAAATTTTCCTAAAGAAAATAAACAAATGTCCAACAGATCATGAAACAATACTCAATGAAAAACCAAAGGAAAGCAAGGGAAAAGTGCACACAAGTCCTCACTTTTATTCTGGAAAACTGAAGCTGAGAAATAAAAGGGGATGAGAGGGGATGGGCTTCCCAGGTGCTGCTAGTGGTAGAGAATCCTTCTCCCAATGCAGGAAACATAGACTTGGATTCGATCCCTGGGCTGGGAAGATCCCCTGGAGAATGGCAAACCACTCCAGTATTCTTTCTGAGAATCCCCTTGGATAGAGGAGCCTAGCAAGATACACTCCATGGGGTCACACAGAGTCAGACACAACTGAAGTGACTTAGCAGGCACACACTTGAGGGAACAGTTGTGATCTTTTTATTGTTCAGTTGCTCAGTTGTGTCTCTTTGTGATCCAGTTCTCAATTATGGTTTTTGAGAAAAGAAGAGAATGGCAAAGGAGAAAAGGAAACATATCCTTATGAATGCAGAGTTCCAAAGAATAGCAAGGAGAGATAAGAAAGCCTTCCTAAGGTATCACTGCAAACAAATAGAAGGGAAAAATAGAATGGGAAAGATTAGAAATATTTTTGAGAAAATTAGAGATACCAATGGAATATTTCATGCAAAGATGGACACAATAAAGGACAGAAATGGTATGAAACTAACAGAAGCAGAAGATATTAAGAAGAGGTGGCAAGAATACACAGAAAAACTATACAAAAAAATATCTTCATGACCCAGAAAAACATGATGATGTGATCACTAGAGCCAGACATCCTAGAATGCAAACTCAAGTGAGCCTTAGGAAACATTACTATGAACAAAGTTAGTTGAAGTCATGGAATTCCAGTTGAGCTATTTCAAATCCCAAAACATGATGCTGTGAAAGTGCTGCCTTCAATATGCCAGCAAATTTGGAAAACACAGCAAAGGCCACAGGTTTGGAAAAGGTCAGTTTTCATTCCAATCCCAAAGAAAGGCAATGCCAAAGAATGTTCAAACTACCACACAATTGCACTCATCTCACACACTAGCAAAGTAATGCTCAAAATCGCCAAGCTAAGCTTCAAGAGTACATGAACTGAGAACTTCCATAGGTTCAAGCTGGATTTAGAAAAGGCAGAGGAACAAGAGATTAAATTGCCAACATCCATTGTATCATAGAAAAAAACAAGAGAATCCCAGAAAAACATCTACTGCTTCATTGACTACACCAAAGCTTTTATCTGTGTGGATCAAAACAAACTGTGGAAAATTCTTCAAGAGACGGGAATACCAGACCACCTTACCTGCCTCCTGAGAAGCCTGTATGCAGGTCAAGAAGCAACAGTTAGAACTGGTCATGGAACAACAGACTGTTTCCAAATTCAGAAAGGAATATGTCTAGGCTGTATGTTGTCACCCTGCTTATTTAACTTATATGCAGATTACATCATGAGAAATGATGGACTGGATGAATCACAAGTTAGAATCAAGATTACCTAGAGAAATATCATTAACCTCAGATATGCAGATGACACCACCCTTAAGGTAGAAAGTGAAGAGGAACTAAAGAACCTCTTCATGAAAGTGAAAGAGGAGAGTGAAAAAGTTGGCTTAAAACTCAAGGCATACCGTCACATCGCTTCATGGCAAATAGATGGGGAAACAATGGAAACAGTGACAGACTTTATATTCTTGGGCTCCAAAATCACTGCAGATGGTGAGTGCAGACTTGAAATTAAAAAATGCTTGCTCCTTGGAAGAAAAGCTATGACCAACCTAGACAGCATATTCAAAAGCAAAGACATTACTTTGCTCACAAAGGTCTGTCTAGTAAAAGCTATGGTTTTTCCAGTAGTCATGTATGGATGTGAGTTGGACCATAAAAAAGCTGAGCACTGAAGAATTGATGCTTTTAAACTGTGGTGTTGGAGAAGACTCTTGAGAGTCCCTTGGACTGCAAGGAGATCTAACTAGCCAATCCTAAACAAAAATCAGTCTTGAATATTCATTGGAAGGATTAATGCTGATGCTGAAACTCCAATACTTTGGCCACCTGATGTGAAGAACTGACTCATTGGAAAACACCCAGATGCTGGGAAAGATTGAAGGCAGGAGGAGAAGGGGATGACAGAGGATGAAATGGTTGGATGGCATCACTGACTCAATGGACATGAGTTTGAGCAAGCTCCGGGAGTTGGTGATAGACAGGGAGGCCTTGAGTGCTGTGGTTCGTGGGGTCGCAAAGAATCGGACATGACTGAGTGACTGAACTGAACTATTGTGCAGCCAGTTGAAGTCACTGCACTAATCAAACAAATAATTGTTCAGACAAAAGTTTTACAGTTCCACACTCACAGTTAGCTGGCTACATAGTTAAGGCTTAGAGGATATTAGCTAAAGAAGAAAACATAGTTTATCAGTGTCAAATCAATATTTAAATGACTCTTAATACAGAGATAATTTTAATTATAATAAGGGAAATATATAGAAACATATATATTTTAAAGCTGAAAGATTAGTCTCAACTTGGGTCTGATATCAATATTAGGGAACTGAAATTGTTGGCTTTTCTCTCATGGTCCCAAAATCACTGCTAGAACTCTAGACATCATTAGATGGAAGGGCCATGAGAGCTTTCCCAGAGGTGTGTTTGAACAATCTTATGTCTGATTGGCAATCCCATATGCAAAAGGTCTGGGAAGTACAGTTTTTCAATTAACACATTGCCTAGAATTCTGTTAGAATAAAAGAGAGAATGGTTGAGATGAGCCATTTCCCATTTTTGCAACACTGTGAACCCTCTTCCTCCAACAACAAAAATGATTTGAACTTTGTGTGTGTGTGTGCTAAATAGCTTTCAGTCATGTCCGACTTTTTCCAACCCTGTGGACTGTAGCCCGCCAGGCTCCTCTGTCCATGGGGATTCTCCAAGCAAGAACACTGGAGTGGGTTGCTATGCCCTTCTCCCGGGGATCTCCCCAACCCAGGGATCAAACCTGAGTCTCTTAATTCTCCTGCATTGGCAGGCAGGTTCTTTACCACTAGCGCTGCCTGGGACGCCTGATTTGAACTTTACTGGCTTCTAGTTTTTAATGAAATGCATACTTCATACAACGAACTTTCAGCCTGAAGGTTCATTATAAATAAGTGTATTTCCAAAGGTCTAACAGTATGTTTTCCTGTATTTTTTAAAATTTTACAAGTTGATTTTTCAAAATAATACTAAAATTAATTTATATTTTATTTACTAACTGAATATCAGTTAAGAAGCAATACAGAACTTCATATTTTGTAAATTTATGTGTGAAATATACAGTAATGAAATACGTTACACATAGTTTAGAAAACTATGAAAGTATATTATATGAGGTGGTTCATGCTATTCCTATAAAGACTCCTTTGTTGATAGAATGGGATTTACTAAAATAGTAATTTGGTTTCTATTTAATGTTGCTTGCTTTATTAGCAGACAAATAGAGCAAATAAACAACCTGAATTATCTGTAATGTGAAAATAGCTAATTTTACAAAATTATGAGAAATGACAAACCTAAATTAAAATCCCCCTAAAATTCAGAAGTGATTTTACACATAAGTCATTTCAAAATAAAATCATTTCAACTATCTTAATAAAAAAAAAGTAATACTTTATTCTTCAAAATCTTAATATTCAAAATCATCAATGTTAGCAGATCTATGGGGAAGCCTAGAATGATACATTTCTGATAGTAGGTATAATTTGCAAACTGTTTCTAAAAAGCAACTTACTTAGATGTAGCAAGAACCATAAAATTATTTTCTTTTGAGCAAGTACCACTTATGGGAGTATACCTAAGAAAATAACTTTTAAAACTTCATAGAACTAGGAGATGACCTAATGTCTAGTAAGTTGGAAATGGTGAAGTTATATAAAACAATAGAATGTCTAAAGTCATTAAAATTGCATAGATGTGTGTGTGTGTATACAATGGTTTGTTGTTGTTTAGTCACTAAGTCGTGTGGTCTCTTTTGTGACCCCATGGTCTGTAGCTCCCAGCCTCCTCTGTCTGTGGAATTTTCCAGACAAGAATACTGGAGTGGGTTGCCATTTCCTTTTGCAGGGGATCTTCCTGACCCAGGGATCAAACCCATGTCTCCTGCATTGACAAGCGAATTCTTTACCACCTAGCCACCAGGTAAACCTGTGTAGAGAATATTGGTATATAAAAAGTGTATATGAAATCCCAGTATATCAAAGAGCAAATCAGTGTCAAGAGAAAAAGAAGGAACTTGCATAATTATTTGATATTTTAAAAATAAAAGATTCTTCATTTTTCTTTGTGAAGTCAGTTACTTAACAGTACCATAAATTTTTTAAAAGAAAGTATTAGCAAAATATTTTTATAAATGTAAATGTTGTCAGGTATAAAGCTGTCTATCAAATTGGAGGAAACATAGTATAAAGAAAAGAGAGTCAAGAAACTTGAAAAGCTTGCTTTTGTATAAATCACATAATGATCTCTAAGGTCCTTTGCAATTCTGAAAGTGGATTTGTAAGAAATGAATGGGTTCAAAAATCTACACACACAATCTAATATGGATTATCTGAATAATAAACGTGAAAAAAACTTTAAAAATCTTATTCATATTGTGAATTACCTGCCTAATTAAGAATGTGCTTCTGAAATCTAAAGTAGAATACTGAAATTGGATGTTTTTACTATTTTGTCAAAAATTAGAAAGATAATTTTGCATATTTTCATGTGGACAATAAATGCTTTCAGGAAATGATGAAAAGTTATGAACCAATTATTGCAGCAGGGGGTGAAGTCCATGTTCAGTCTAGACTGAGCTGCAACAGAGAGTTGTAGCAAAACATCTTTACATAATGATTATTTTGTTTGATGAATTAAGAATTCCCCAAATCTTTAAGATGATCATGTTCAAATTGCGCACATAAACCTTATCAGTGCAGAGGTAGATAATCTCCCCATTTGTAGGTGCTTGTCATTCAGAAATGATTATATAGCATCATTACAAAATTCAGGGTAATTATATATATAGGAACTATGTATATATCATTATTTCAAAATGACAAAAACATTTTAAGTAACTATAGAAAATTAGCAGAACTTTAAAAATAAACTTCAAAATCCTCTCAAGTATATGAAATTGTTTCTTGTAAAATAGTTAAAATCTTCAAATAGTCCATCTGAAGAAGATTCATTTTAATGTGAATTTTCTTTATAGCCTAAAAAAGGTACAAAAGAAAGGACGTTGTGAAAGCAAAAAGGCACAAAGGAAAAGGTATCACATGTTGAGGCTGGTGAAGTCAAAGTTTTAAAGCTGGGACTTCATATGAAAGCCTGACTGACAAAAGATGAAATCATACAAGTTTGTAGAACTCTTTAGATTATTATTCACTAGACCTATAGATTGATGTAAGTACACTTAAACAGCTTTGTACTGGTACATTTCTGATAAATTGTAATAGTGTAGAAGTATTTTCTGTATTTAAAATTTGTTCAGTATTTTGAAAAGTATCGTCTATTACCTTACTGTGCATGATTCAGTGGAAGTCACAACTGAAATTATTCTCTCTTCCTCAGCTGTCCTGATACTCTGAAAAATAGATGTAAACTAAGAAGAATATAAAAATTGAAAGCAAAGAAATTCATCCACAACCGTAAAGCCCCACAGATAACCCCTCTGCCAGAATAGTCTTAAATATCTTTGGTTAATTAAATTTCAACTAACTTCATTTCAGCCAAATACAACTTTATATGCTGTACAGAATATATTGAGCTAAAGCCCATAGTCCTTCAGCTATCTAAATGAAGCTATGCCCATATCAAATGTAACTATGGATGAAAAATGGATAAAAATGAATCTGTCTAGAGGCAGAAGCCACAGAAATCACTGGACTTGATGAGCAGAATCAAAACCCAATCAAAACCCAGAAATTTTTCCTGCTGCCAGAGTAGGGCCTCCTTCAGTACCTAAACTCTATGAACACAGTTATCTTCTATTATCTTCTATTCCCTTTGCAGAATGAGTAAACTTAATATATTTACCCCATCTCTGCTTCACTACTGTGTTGTGTATGTGTGTTTTGAAGTGGCAAGGGGTGGTGGCAGTGACTAAGGAATCTAAATCCAGATTCTAATAGAGAAGTTATATACCACTGAGAGATCCTGGAATTTGAGATGAATGCAATGACAGATGAAACTTTGGGTGTCCCCTTGGGGGAGGTGATGAATATGCCTTTTGTTTGAGAAGAGGAAGGATATTTGGTGATCAGAAGAGCAAACTATATTGGAGACCACTGAGGACTCACCAAACCCATTTCCTCTTTCTCCTGGGCTTGTAACTAAACATTTTCAGTCCCTTTTGCTATTTGACGTGGCCAAGTGACTGAGTTGTAGTCAATGGAACCTTCTATGCATGATTCAACATTCTATTTTCCTGTCCACTGGCTTGAATCAAAGGATTCTGAAGCCCTCAGGAATGATGGAGGCATGAGGTAGAAAGAAGCTGTGTCTGAAATGTCTTCCAATTGACTTCATATGGGAGAGAAATAAACCATGTTATAGTTAAGGCACTGAAATTGTGGGGTTCATTTGTTACACTAGCATGTAGCACACGTTATTCTAATACAGTGGATAGCAAATCACCATGGTATTTAGATTTCATTTCATCATTTAAGAGTGCAGTAAGAGCTATATTATTAAAAGCCCAACATTTATAACATGTCAAAATTATATCTTAGGATCCATTTAAACTTATAATGAAAAATTTTGGATGTCAGAAATACGTGCAATTAAAAATTTTAATCTGGGTAATATTTGAGTTGAAAATATGAAGACCACTTCTCTGAGACTCCACTATTATTCTTCACTGAACTTCTATGATAAAGCCCTGGTGATATTATGTAGAGTAAGTATCTACACTTAAACACATTCAACAAATCTGAAAAACCTATCCTGGAAAAAACAACCATAAACCATTTTATCCATTTATCAAATATTTTTTCTGCTAAACTTCTGTTTGAAAACATTTTTTCAGCTTCTTCTTACTGAGGAATAATAAAATTGAATATCTTTAAGAATAGCTAGCACTACAGATTAGTAACAAATTCATCCTAAATTTCAGTAACAATTTATTGTACATAAATGTGTTCTTACATTTTTTTATTACTCCTAAAGGCAATAATTCTGGACATTTAAAAATATCAGAAGAAAAAAAAAGTCATTAAAAAATGATAAGTTTTTCAAGAATAAGCTCTTAAGCTTTGAGGAAAAAATAAATTTTAAACCAACTTTTAAAATCTTTCAAATAGCAGTTGTAATGTATGATTCCAATGGACCAAAATGCTAGCATATTTTCACTCTTCAAGAAATCTGGTAAAAGACTTTTGTGTCAAAAGTAACAATTTTTCTCATGATGTAGTCGGACAATTTTGCATGTGTCTTGATATATTTGGTTCTTTATCAAAACATTTTGAAATCAGCACTGTTTTGCTGTTCTAATGGTTATAAAGATTATTTTGTATACAATATTTTAAATGGCAGTAAAATAAGTCTTTGATATAATCAATAATTTCTCTGTCCCCAAACATTCCTAATGAACTTACTCCATAAAAAGAAATTCTTTTTTTAACCAACTAAAATGATGTAATATTTAGACATTTTGAATTCTTATCTCTTAATAATCCTGATTACCAAAACTATTTCTATTAGAAACTGTCGATTATGGACAGAGCTGATTTTTCTTTGTCATTGAGGCAAAAAGAAAAGTGGGTGTGTTTTCTCAATTTAAATAGCCAAGGCACAAATAACACAACTGGCCTAATTTATCCAAACTGGAAATCTTTTGGTAGATTGTATTCATTGACTAGGCTTCCCTGGTAGCTGAGCTGGTAAAGAGTCTGTCTGCAATGCGGGAGACTGCAGTTCAGTTCCTGGGTCAGGAAGATCTGCTGGAGAAGGGATAGGCTACCCACTCCGGTATTTCTGAGTTTCCCTGGTGACTCAGATGGTAAAGAATCTGCCTGCAATGTGGGAAACCTGGTTTCGACCGCTGGATTGGGAAGATCCCCTGGAAGAGGGCATGGCAACCCACTCCAGTATTCTTGCCTGGAGAATCCCCATGGACAGAGGAGCCTGGTGGGCTACAGAGTCAGATACAACTGAAGAACTAAGAACAATGCAGCACAGCCCTCACTGACCATGAGCTCTCTACTTTGTCATTGTGGATGATGTATCCTGCTAGTCAAAATTTCCTGTAGGACCAGCTGCTGTTCCTAAGCCAATTGAGAATATTGGACAGCTCTTAGCTGTTAGCCCTTTCTGCAAATTGCCCTCCGCTGAAAAGTGAGCTGACTGACCTAAGGTCGTAACTTGTTCCCAGGTTGCTAATGCAGGGGTACAGAAGGCTTCTCTCTTTTTCCTCAGTGAGGGACACTCTGAAGGGCTAGCTCAGCTTCAGAGCTCCTCCTGTCATCAGCTGAGGACTCTTTGTGTCTGAATTACATTCCCATTTCTCCCTCCAGGTGATTTCCCAGGTGACTCAAGTGATAAAGAATCCACCAGCAATGCAGGAGACAACAGGAGATGCATGTTCGGTCTCTGGTTCTGGAAGATCCTCTGCAAAAGAAAATGGCAACCCACTCCAATATTATTGCCTGGTGAAACCCATGGGAAGAGGAGCCTGGCGGACTATTGTCCCTGGGGTCACAAAGAGTTGGACATGACTGAGCACGCAAGCCTGTCTCCCTCCACCCAGTCCTCCTTCCTTCCATTCCCTATAAGTGCTGATCCCCGGACAACTCTCTAATAAACTTCCTCCTGAGAAATTTTCCCCTTATCATCTGCTTCGTGGGGAACCCAACCTGTGGCCATCACCAATTAATATCTGAATACTTATGTATGCAGGATTGCTGCGACCATTGTAAAGAACTAATAATTTAATAAAGGAGATTACTTTCATTTGCACTGTTTTAAAAACCCATTCGTATCTGCTATCTCAGTGGGGCTTCCCGGTAATTCTCTGAGGTAGCTGGGACAAGGATTACTATCCACGTATTACAGCTTTATAAACTGAGACGTGGAGAGAAATGACTTCTTGATTCCAGACAGCAGTTATAATTCATGTTTTCTTCCTGTTTGCTTCATTGCATATATTACCACTTCTCTAAAAGATTTTTATTTATAATTGCTATAAAACTGCTTCTCAGAATTTTTTTGTTATATTTCCCAACTTGTCTTCCTGGCAGTGTGAAATTCAACACCATCAACATATTCAGATTTTCCAAGCTCTTATCCCCCAAATCCCGTTACCTATGCGTACATTATTTTACCTTCTTTCGTCCTTTCAAAATATGTGTCTCAAGCATCTGCTATAAGTGAAACATAAAATTTCTCAAGAACCCACTGTGTGCCAGGCACTGGAGTAAATGCTTTTCATGAGTTATCTCAGTGAACCCCTGTGAAAACTTTACAATGTTAGTTCTATCATTTCCATCATGCAGCTGAGGAAACTGATGCTTTGGGAACTGAAATAATTTTCTCAAGCCTACAAAACTCAGGTTGTCCTAATACCAAAAGTATACTCTTCACATTCATACTAGGCCTTTCTGATAAATGAAGAAGATAAATGAATGAGACATGGCGCCTCCTCTCAAGGATTTACTATCTAGTATGGGAAGATGCTATAATACTGATTATAATTTATAACATGAGAAATGGAGTGCTGTGCACTGCCCTTAGTTGCTCAGTCATGTCCGACTCTGCAAGCCTATGGACTGTAGCCAGCAAGGCTCCTCTGTCTATGGGGATTCTCCAGGCAAGAATACTAGGGTGGGTTGCCATACCCTCCTCCAGGGGATCTTCCCAACCCAGGGATCGAACCAGGTCTCTCCTGACAGATCAGTAAACAAATGATGTCCCAGTTATCAGCAACTGCAGCCACCACAGATGGTGAGCTGGTGAGCCCTGAGGAAATTCAGGATGTGAAAACAGGAAATCAGCCCCAGATAGCTGAGGTGCATATCAGAAGAATGATTTTAGTCAGTGAGCCCATACATAGTAAAGTGCTAAATTCCTTAACTTGAGATATCTGGTTTTCTTTACTTAACAATAATCTTTTGATGTTCAGACTACCTGCCCTTTGTTGGAAAACTTCTGTGTAACCTGGCTCCTCCTCTTGCCTCCTCAGAGCAGTTCTCTCAGGGATACTTAAAGTCCTAAAACTTCCCACTGAATAAAACATTACTTTCAACTTTTAGGTTGTGATGAATATTTCTAAATTCCATAAACAGCTTTATTGAGGTGTAATTCATGCATAACTCACCAATTTAAATTGTGCTATTCCATATCCATTGGCTGTGTGTGTGTCTATTTCTCAGTCGTGTCTGACTCTTAACAACCCTATGGACTGTAGCCTTCCAGGCTCCTCTGTCCATGGGGATTCTCCAGGCAAGAATACTGGAGTTGGCTGCCATGCCGACTTGGGGATCTTCCCCACCCAGTAATTGAACCCAGGTCTCCCGCATTTCAGGTGGACTCTTTACTGTCTGAGCCACCAGGGAAGCCACTCCCAACCCCAGTCCTAGGCAACCACAAATTCACTGTCTGCCACTATCTATTTACCTGTTCTGGATATTTCATACTGATGGAACAGTACAATATGTGGTCCTTTGTACCTCGCTCCTTTCATTAAACCTAATTTTCAAGATTTATCCACAATGTAGCATCTATCAGTACTTCAATTATGGCTGAGTATTACTCCATTGTATGGATATGCCTCATTTTGTTTATTTACCCAATGATCGGTTGATGGGCACCTGGGTTGTCTCCATATTCTGACTATTAAACATAGTGCTACAATGAACATGCATGTATCACATTATATATCAATATATGTTCTCATTTCTCTTAGGTGTATAGACAAGTGGAATTGCTGAGTCATATGCTTCCCTGGTGGCTCAGACGGTAAAGCATCTGCCTATAATGGAGGAGACCCAGGTTCAATCCCTGGGTCGGGAAGATCCCCTGGAGAAGGAAATGGCAATCCACTCCAGTATTCTTGCCTGGAAAATCCCATGGACTGAGGATCCTGGTAGGCTACAGTCCGTGGGGTCGCAAAGAGTCAGACACGACTGAGCGACTTCACTTCACTTCATGGTAATTTTAGAGATTCTTAGCCTTTGAAAAAATTACCAGCCTCTTTCTTAAAATACACCATTTTGCATTCTCACCAGCAGTGTATAAGAGTTCCAATTTCTCCACATTCTCCCCAACACATGTTATTATATTCCTATTTCACTATAGTCCTCCTAGTGGGTGTGAAGTGGTATCTCATTGTGGTTTATTTGCATTTTCCCTATGGCTAATAATATTGAGCATCTTTTCGGGTGCTAATTCGTCATTTGTATATCTTTTTTTCCCCATTTTCTGGTTCCCAGCATGGGACTGCCACACCACAAGCAAGTTGGGGTGAAGGTGATCGGAAGCCCCTGCATTCTGGGCCATGCTGAGCCTAGGGTACAACCTCCACCCTATGAGTCCGGGCTGGGTGGGAGAAGGGAGCTTGTAACTTCTTGGCTACACTTGCCAGAATTTAGCCTCTGCAACTCAAAGCCAGAGGAAATAAGTGGTGGCCTACCTCTCTGTGAGATATTGTATCCCTTGACTGTGAGCTGAGGGGAAAAGGAGCCCTGTCTTCCTGGTAATGAAGAGGCAAAGTTAAAATTTTACATAACCTCCTGCTCCTTCTGCCTCTGTAACTCAGCTTGCTCCTTGCAAAGTCTGGATCATGTAGGTCTCAGAAAGTCGGGACTCACAATACTAGGAATTGTAGTTTATCTCACTCAACCTTGTCCTGCTCTTTGCAATGCCCCAGCTCCTGCAAACCCACAAACCCACTTAATCATGCCTGTCCGTGTATAAAAACTCTAACCCTTTTGTTCAGGGCTCAGAGCTTGGAGTGTTAACTGCTCTAGGCCCACTGGCGAAATAAACCTGAGTTCTCCAGCTCTCCGAGTATGGTGCTTGGTTTCTTGAGTACTGGCTTCTGCAATAGTAACACCATCCGAACTGGAGATACCATCATACTGACCTAAGGAAGCTGAGACAGAGAGAGAAAGCATGTCATGACTCAAGTTGATATTTTTGAATAACTATTTCTTCCTATAATGTATCCCCTTAGGACAATTTCCAGAGGCATTAAATGCTTTTTTAATGCCTTATTTATTAGAATTTTCAGACTCTCCCTGCTTAGTGTACATGTCACTGAATTTGCTATATAGTTCCCTGGAGCAAACACTTCCAAAATCTCCATGGCCAAAAAAAAAAAAAAAAAGCTTATTCCTTGCTCATGCTATATTCCAACACAGGTTGAAATGCTTATCACAGCAGGGACCCAGGCTGATGAAGACTATTTCAGCATGTGCTTACACAGTCACTGCAGCAGAGGGAAGGTAAAGACAGATACCAGAACTTAAAGTCTCCTGCAAGGAGTGAACCACGTCATTTCACATTTCATTGGCCAAAGCAAATAACATGGACACCTCTTTCTTCAAGGGAGCAGAAAAGTATATGCTTACTACATGTATGGAAGCAGAACCAGGATTTTTTCAACAGCTCTATTGATTATCACACAGTGACTATCCTTCTGATTGTTCTTTTTAGATTATGTAAACCTGTAGAACCTTGGAAAATTTGAGGGAGGGATAGAGTGGGAAATGCTTTTTTCCCCCTAATATGGCATTGAAGGTCTACTTGGTGCTTAGTCGCTCAATCGTGTCTGACTCTTTGTGACCCCATGGACTCCAGGGGAAGTTCACCAGGCTCCTCTGTCCATGGGGATTCTCCAGGCAAGAATACTGGAGTGGGTTGCTATGCCCTCCTCCAGGGGATCTTCCCAACCCAGGGATGGAACCCAGAGCTCCCACACAGCAGGCAGATTCTTTACTGTCTGAGCTACCAGAGAATTACCTACTTTAGGTAATTCATTGGAAATAAAATAAGTGATTATATTTGTGCTCAGTTTGTGGAGCAGCGCATTAAGATCACATTTTGAGACACACACACACACTTCAGTGGGGGCAGAATAATGGTGGTTAATCCCATGTCACTGGTGTCAGTAAAGGCTTAAGTGAGTTACTTTTAGATCAGTCCTAAACTATGAATTTTAGGGCTTCCAGAATCCACCTGCCAATGCAGGAGATGAAAGGGATGAGGGTTCAATACCTGGGTTGGGAAGATGGCAGCCCACTCCAGTATTCTTACCTGGGAAATTCATGGATGAAGAGTCTGGTGGGCTATAGCCCATGGGATAGCAAGAGTTTGACACAATTGAGCAACTGAGCATGCACTCATGCACATGATCTGTGAGTTATGTGTCCACCAAGTGAAATAAATTATCCTGCAAAGAAGCTGAATGAAAGTTACAGAAACAAACAGCTTAGAATATCTGAGAAACTGCCATGAAATGCTTACAGGTAAGGGATGGGGATTGGCAAGATGTAAGGCTGAGCAGGTAGGAAAGAAACACATGAGTAGGCATTTGGGCTTTATCCTAAAAGCAAAACAGAGCTATTAAAAGCTTTTAGTCTGACAACTAATCTAATAAACTTCACTTTTAGAAACATTTATCAGAGAGCTCTGTGGAACATGAATTAGAAGACGCAGAACTAGAGGCAGTAAGAGCATGTAGGAAATGATTACCATAGTACAGGGAAGGTGCTGAGGAAAAAGTTAGAACTGATTTTTAATGAGGTAGATCCTGCCTCTTGGAAATCTTTTAGCTCCTTCTGATCATCCAGTTATAATAGTTGGGGTAGTTCATTGCTCACTCCTGGACCCTCTTCTCCATATACTCTCTCCCTTTAGTGATTCCCATCTAGTCTATGAATGTTAATGTCTTTCCATATACTGATGACTTGTAAACTTATCTTTCTCACCACAGACTTCAGACTTGCCTACCTAAGGGCCACATGATACATCCACTTTAGATGTCTAATTGTCATCTCAAATTATTATGTAAAAAATGGACCTCCAGGGGCTTCCCTGGTGGTCCAGTGGTTAAGGTCTCAACTCTATAATGGTGGAATCAAGTCATCACCACCTGACACCTCTTTAGCTAAAAGCCAAATGTCCATACATTAAGTGTTGACTGAGGTACTGCAATGACTGCAATAACTGAGGTACAGCACCAAAAGTGTTGGCTACAAATCTAACCAAGCTTTTGGATGTAACTTCCAGTTTACTGGTAAAAAACGGATAGAGAAACAAGTTGAGTGAGATCAGAAGGAAAAGATCAGGCAAATTCAGAAGGCCAAGTATGAATGAAAGTGTTAGTTGCTTAGCCGTGACCAACTCTTTGCGAACTCGTGGACTATAACCTGACAGGCTCCTGTCTCCGTGGAATTCTCCAGGCAAGAATACTGGAGTGGGTAGCCATTCCCTTCTCCAGGGGATCTTCCTGACTCAGGGATTGAAATCAGGTCTCCTGCATTGCAGGCAGATTCTTTACTTTCTGAGCCACCAGGGAAGTCCCAAAAGCCAACCAAACCAGTTTCTTCACCCAGACAAAGGTTTGGGGGGAAAAGAGGCAAGAGCGGAAATGATGGTTCAATTTTAAAAAGAGACTTAGAAACAACAGTTAAGAACAATTTGAAACTTTGTTTGAATGGTAATTTGAATAAACCAATTGTGCATGCATCTGCAATGGTCCTGGAAAAAAGAGATTTCTGAATTGGTAAAGTCTTGAAGTGCGTGCTTGTTAAGTCACTTCAGTCGTGTCTGACTCTTTGCAACCCCATGGACTGTAGTCCACAGGCTGCTCTGTCCACGGGATTCTTTAGGCAAAGATACTGGAGTGGGTTGCCATGCCCTCCTCCAAGGGATCTTCTGAAGCCAGGGATCAAACCACATCTCTCGTCTCCTGCGCTGGCAGGCAGGTTCTTTCCCACTAGTGCCACCTGGGAGGCCTAAGGTCTTGATAATGGTACAAATATCTAAGACTAGGCATAATAAAGAGAAAATTGGTATATTTAGTATATAACATGTTAAGATGTAAGTTCTTGTGGATCTTTTATATAGAGATGCCCATAGGCCAATTGTTTTCAACCAAGAGCAATTTTTGACCCACAGGTGACATTTGGCAATACCTGGAAACATTTTTGGTTGTCTTTTGGGAAGGTGTACAACACTACTGAAATCTAATAGGTAGAGGCTAATGAATGACCAATCACAAGACAGTCACCCACAATAAAGAATGATTCAGCTCAAAATGCCAATATTGCTGAAGTTAAGAAACCCCATGAGAGGCCATCAAATGTCTACACAAGGAATGTGGAGACCAGGGTTGCTCCGTTTACTTTGGCCTGGCATATGATAAGCTCTAATATTTGATGTGTGCTAAGTTGCTTCAGTCATGTCTCTTTGTGACACTTTGGACAGTAGCCCATCAGGCTCCTCTGTCCATGGGATTCTCCAGGCAAGAATACTGGAGTGGGTTGCCATGCCCTCCTCCAGGGGATCTTCCTGACCGAGGGAATGAACCCACGTCTTTTATGTCTCCTACATTGGCAGATAGGTTCTTTACCACTAGTGCCACCTGGGAAGCCCCTAGTATTTGATAATCCCCTTTATATTGTGTAAATCTCCAGATCCTTCAACAAATGGGGAAAGAGACAAAGAGAGAAATATTGTGTCAAGTGGACTGAAGCTTAGATGGTTGGTCTTGGATTTTATAAATGTACATCATTAGCATATAGGTGATATTAGGAACCTTGGGAGTGAATGAGAACTTCTACAGCAGTGGTCCTTGAATCTCACTGTGGACCAAAACCACTGGGGCAGTTTTGAGATGATAGAGATGCTTGGTCTAAGCCCAGGGATTCTGAGTTAAATCTCAGGTAGTGGGGGGAGGGTGATAAGCCTCATATCTTTAAAAACTCTTCATATCATTTTCTTTTAATGTGTAGCTACTATAGAAAATCTAAGTTGTTTTTTTTTTTTTTTCCTGAACACAAGATTATTTATAAGACATACTGCATTCAGTGTGGTAGCTCAAGCAGTTAACTGTAGTGTTTACAGTTTTTCTGGGTTTGCTAAAGCAAATTGGTCTCTATTGGTAAAATAAACAGCTGGAAAGTCCTTGGCACAACATAGAGGAAATAATTTAAAGATTTGGGGAGACAAGAAAGTAGATTAAATGGATCATGTCTCTCACCCCTATATCCTGACAGGATCCTGAAGACTCCTCTCCCTTGCCAATAAAAATACAGTGAAAAAGGAAATACCCGAAGCATTTAAAAATGCTTTACTGACGTTTTTTTTTTTCCCTGGGTTGGGAATGTTTGTGGAAGGAGCTATAATAAAAATGGTATTCCTGATCTCACAGGGGATATGAGAAGCCAGATGAGGCCTAGCCCAGGTGATGACTGTTAACAGTCTGAAGCAAAGTGGGTATTGTTTTAATAGCCAGATGCTACACTCAGGAATCAGGGAATGGCTTCAGTAGCAGAAATCTCTGACTGTGGTTAATTAATCATAGGGTCCCCAGGAATGAAATAGACAGACAGCCAATTAAGGTGTGTCTTGATTTATTTAAACAAAGCTATTCTAAGTCTGGTGAACAGAGGCCTCACTGGAACCAACGTGCTAGAGAATTTTGCGTTCACAGACTCAGCATCACCCAATGAAAGGGAAGGCTGGTACCTAGGAGGAAAGATACTGCTGTAACGCTACACAGACCTACACATTCAACCTTCTGCCTTGTCTTTCCTAATGGGGCTGGCAGTCATTTAACCTGCATACTTGTATACTGTGGAAAGGGGAAATACTTGAACTTGGGAAATATTAGATATTGGCTCAAATTCCTGGGGACTTGTAATTCCACTGTAGTCAGCTAGATAGAGTCAGGGATCATTGCGGAGTCCAGGTGATAAATGGTATTCTGATCTGAATTTATTTCATGGTTGGTCGAGTGGGACTCCCCTAACTATCCTGGGCTGATTTTCTCAGGTCCTGAGTGAGTTGTGGGAATGGATATTTTAGGAGACTGGCAGACCCCACAATTTCTTTCTTCCCCCTATAAAGACATGGCTGTTACTTTATGACAGGCGATTAGGTACTCTCTTTCCTAGCCAAACTAAGGCGTGAACAGGAGCCCTACAGCCATGGAGGCTGCTTCCTGAAAGGTGTAGATTTGGTGATTAATAGGCTGGTTTGGCATTTGTAACCTCATAGTTCTTGGAGAATGACAGTGGATTATTGGAAACAAAATCAGTAGAGGCTCCAGTTGTGGCTGCCATGGCAGTTTTTCTTTTTTTTTTATTCCTCCCTGCTAGAATAAATGAATGTTTCTGTTAATGATTACTGTGTAGTTACTGATCTTGTCAAAATATTTTTTAATGTATTTTGGTGGGTAGGCACCATGAGCAGTTTGTCTTCATTGAGAGACATAAACACCAATAAATCTTTACTGTCCTGCCTTAGGGATACACAAGCTTTCTGGCTGTGTGCTACAGTCTAGTTTGCTGGGTCTTTGATCAAGGTACCATTTTGATATAATATACAGAAAACTTCATGCTGATAGGCCATGAAGATCAGAAAGTAGAAATGCTCCTGGATGATGTAAGTAATATATGCGACTGTGAAAGTGTATAAGACTAAAAGAGCTCTGATATGAAAGTAACAGGACTGAGTGTTTGAAGATCTGTGCATTCCAGGCCACTCCTTTCAAAATGAATATCCTAAATTTTGGATGCAGAATCTTTTTATCTCTTACTCTGACCATTAACAAGATGATCTAAATTTTATCCTTCCATGATTAGGGTCCATAGTGAAGGAAAGCTTAGGTTCAGGGTATTACAGCAAGTAACTGTCAACTGGTCCATGTGACCTGGAAGTTCTCATGGTGCTTGAACTTTCTCTAGCAGATTGAGATACTGAATGGGCTTGCTAACTCTAGAAGTATCCTAGATTTATTGGTATTTATGTCAATGAGGACAAACTGCTGATGGTGCCTATCCACCAAAATACATAAAAAATATTTTGACAAGATCAGTAACTACACAATAAATGGTAACAGACACATTCATTTATTCTAGCAAGGAGAAAAAAAAAAAAACCTGCCATGGCAGCCACAACTGGAGCCTCTACTGATTTTGTTTCCAATAGTCTACTGTCATTTTCCAAGAACTATGAGGTTATAAAAGCCAAACTAGCCTATTAATCACCAAATCTACACCTTTTAGGAAGCTGAGTTAGGATCCTTGCTAACAGAGAAGGAGCCTAAACTTTGGACAAAGACCATACTCTCTTCTGTATCTACATTTTGTGGAAAATTTCCTGACATTGTTAGCTCTTGAGGAGACTGACTGTGGCATTCCGTTTGGCTCAAGCTTCAGTTGATGAACTGTGTATTATTCAGTCAACCTAGCCATAAAGTTTGTGGTGCCCAGTAATTTAATAACTGGACAGGTTCTACATTCCCATGCCTTCTGCAAACTGCTACACTTGTTTCAACTCTATACTCTCGAGGGAGTTTCCTATAAGCAATTGACTGATGATGTAAAAGTTGGTTTTGTATTCTTATTTAAATAGTGGAGGTATTGGAGCATCTTGTTTTAAGAATGACTCCATACAAGATTCCTCTATCACATGGAAGAAGATTGTTGGCTCCTAGCACAATGAAGAATAGATATCTCTTTAGGAGGCAGAATTATGTTTCCATGTTAGGCTCTTTTCATGGAAGATCTGGCCTGAGGTTGAGATATATATTGATCCTAAGCAGGGGCTAATGGTATAAATTTTCTTGAATTTGGAAGGACAAGATCATCAGTTCAGTTCAGTTCAGTTCAGTCACTCAATCATATCCAACTCTTTGTGACCCCGTGAACCGCAGCATGCCAGGCCTCCCTGTCCATCACCAACTCCCGGAGTTTACCCAAACTCATGTCCATTGAGTCGGCAATGCCATCTAACCATCTCGTCCTCTGTTGTCCCCTTCTCCTCCTGCCTTCAATCTTTCCCAACATCAGGGTCTTTTCAAATGAGTCAGCTCTTTGCATCAGGTGGCCAAAATATTGGAGTTTCAGCTTCAACATCAGTCCTTCCAACGAACACCCAGGACTGATTTCCTTTAGGACTGGTTGGATCTCCTTGCAGTCCAAGTGACTCTCAAGAGTCTTCTCCAACATCACAGTTCTAAAGCATCAATTCTTTGGTGCTCAGCTTTCTTTATGGTCCAACTCTCACATCCATAAATGACAACTGGAAAAACCATAACCCTGACTAGACGGACCTTTGTTGGCAAAGTAATGTCTCTGTTTTTTAATATGTTGTCTAGGTTGGTCATAGCTTTTCTTCCAAGGAGCAAGCATCTTTTAATTTCAGGGCTGCAGTCACCATCTACAGTGATTTTGGAGCCCCAAAAAATAAAGTCTGTCACTATTTCCATTGCTTTCCCATCTATTTGCCATGAAGTGATGGGACCAGATGCCATGATCTTAGTTTTCTGAATATTGAGTTTGAAGCCAACTTTTTCAGTCTCCTCTTTCACTTTCACCAAGAGGCTCTTCAGTACTTCTTCACTTTCTGCCATAAGGGTGGTGTCACCTGCTTATCTGAGGTTATTGCTATTTCTCCCGGCAATCTTGATTCCAGTTTGTGCTTCATCCAGCCCAGCATTTCTCATGATGTACTCTGCATAGAAGTTAAATAAGCAGGGTGACAATATACAGCCTTGACGTACTCCTTTTCCTATTTGGAACCAGTCTGTTGTTCCATGTACAGTTCTAACTGTTGCTTCTTGACCTGCATGCAGATTTCTCAAGAGGCAGGTCAGGTGGTCTGGTATTCCCATCTCTTGAAGAATTTTCCACAGTTTGTTGTGATCCACACAGTCAAAGGCTTTGGTGTAGTCAATAAAGCAGAAGTAGATGTTTTTCTGGAACTCTCTTGCTTTTTCTATGATCCAGCGGATGTTGGCAATTTGATCTTTGGTTCCTCTGCCTTTTTTAAATCCAGCTTGAACATCTGGAAGTTTGCAGTTCACATATTGTTGAAGCCTGGCTTGGAGAATTTTGAGCATTACTTTGCTAGCATGTGATTTGAAGACTACATTATAGTAATGTGTACTTGTTGATGTTTCTCTGAAAGACTTTTCATTTATTTCACATGCATTTGTTTTGTTTCCCTATCCAAACTAAAAAATTGCAAGTACTCTATCTTTTCTTTTGTACTCTGACATGATGGATTGACCAGTGAACTCATTGATTTAAAGAGATTTTAAAATAATTCAGGATATTTAATTTGATTTCACTCATATAGATAGGTTCTGAATTGTTAAATCCAAGTTTTCACTAATAAGTCTAAAGTTTATATTTTTATTGGCAGTGAAAAGTAAAAGTTTGAATTCTAATTTTGTATTTCTGTTTTATGAAACATAAACTAAATTTTTCTGCAAAGGTATTTTTTCCAGGAGGCAAAAACAGTGAACTTTAAAACTCAGAAGTACTGGAACCAATTAAGTACACATTTAGAATGCTTCACTTTAACTTGAGTTTCAGCAGTTCAGTTCAGTTCAGTTCAGTCACTCAGTCATGTCCGACTCTTTGTGACCCCATGAACCACAGCACACCAGGCCTCCCTGACCATCACCGACTCCCAGAGTCCACCCAAATCCATGTCCATCTAGTTGGTGATGCCATCCAACCATCTTATCCTCTGTTTTCCCCTTCTCCTCCTGCCCTCAATCTTTCCCTGCATCAGGGTCTTTTCAAATGAGTCAGCTTTTCTCATCAGGTGGCCAAAGTATTGGCATTTCAGCTTCAGCATCAGTCCCTCTAATGAACACCCAGGACTGATCTTCTTTAGGATGGACTGGTTGGATCTCCTTGCAGTCCAAACATTGAGATTCAGCAGAGGAGCATGAAAATATACAATTAAGATTATGCCACAGAAGGAATAACAGTAACCATTTTTTACAGAAAATTTTATCTATAATTGAAAATTATAGAGAAAAATGCTGCAACTGTCACTAAAGAGGAAAATGTAAATTAATATAAGGTGCTAACAAAATGGTCTTGTACCATAAATTATTTTATTCTTTTAGTGTCAACAATGTTAGTTAATTTACTACAAAGTTTTTTTTTTCATAAGGTCCTCTTACAAACTGAACCCTTGAGTTCAAATAGATTTCATTTTGCAAATGCTGGTTTATACTATCACAGAAAATATTTCTCCTAGAAAAATCACTTTGCTTATTCCATTCATAAAAGATTTTGGCAGGGTTTGATAAACTCTATTATTTTAAACAACCCTCAAAATAACTTGCTATTTGCTTTAGGCTTATATGTCTTATGGGATGCATCAAAGATTCTGAGCCTTACATTTTAAAAGACTTTTTCACCAACAACACATGTATCTGAAAATACTCTAGCATTCAAGAAACAGTCCATTTTATCCTGTTCTAAGTAGATCATTTAAGTCTGATTTAGAATAATAGTTTAAACTTTTTAAATTTAATATAATTTAAATGTCCACTTGTAAATTGTAGATGGATTCTTCTTTGTGATGGGTTATATAGAGGGAACTCTCCATTAAAGAGAAAACTAGACAAGATAGACAGTTCTTCTGATCTCTTTGTTACTGGAATCTGTAAGTGAGAGAGACAAAATGCCAGGAGAGGAATAATGATACCAGGTTAAGCTATGGTCTTCCAGATGTGCATATATATGTGTATTGCATGTACAATATACATATTTATATGTGGCAATGTATTGATTTTATGACATAATTTGGGACTTATTATGAGATTTTTATAACAGATTCTAAAAATGAGATTAACAAATCACTATAACCATAGTGCATGGGTGCTAAGTCACTTCAGTCATGTCCAACTCTGCAATCCCATGGGCTGTGGCCTGCAAGGCTCTTCTGTCCATGGGATTCTCCAGGCCAGAATACAGGAGTGGCTTGCCATGCCCTTCTCCAGGGGATCTTCCTGACCCAGGGATTGAACCTGTCTCTTGTGTTGGCAGGCAGGTTCTGTACCACTTCCTGGGGCACTACCTGGGAAGCCCCAACCACCAATTAAAACTGAGAAATTTTCATTTTTGGTTTCTATTAAAATTGACTTTTATATCAAATTTTAGCTATTTAAAGTTATTTTAGGACTTATATTTTAAGTCTGGAAATTCAGGATAAATTGCTTCAGCTTGCTACTTTAGGTTGTTAGTATAGGCCTTATTTGTTTTTCATTTAACTTTTAAGAAAATATCCCAAAGAGCATTTCTAATCTCACCTGTTAACAATAGACACTCTTTAACTGCTGTGTCTTCTATTTTTCAAGAACAATCTATATCTACACTGAAGGTCAATTTTTGTTGCCACATATAAAGATCAATTAGGCATGAAATCTAGTGAAATTATTTCTTGAAACAATCTGATTGTAGCAACTTTCAGGGAACAAGAGTGTATCACATCATAAATGTTATCATAAATTAGTAAGTTTAATTCTCTATATAAAAACTATACTCATTCTAATTATACATCATGAAATTACATTATTAATATGTTCCTTAAGGCTAGGAACATGGATATTTCATTCTATGTTGTTTTTCAGTCGCTGAGTTGTGTCCGACCCTTAGACACCCCATGAACTACAGCACACCAGGCTTCCCTGTCCATCACTATCTCCCAGAATTTGCTCAAACTCACGTCCATTGTGTTGGTGATACCATCTAATCATCTACTCCTCTGTCTCACACTTCTTCTCCTGCCTTCAATCTTTCCCAGCATCAGGGTCTTTTCCAATGAGTCAGTTCTTCGCATCAGGTGGCCACAGTATTGGAGTTTCAGCTTCAGCAGCAGTTCTCCCAACAAACATTCAGGCTTAATTTCCTTTAGGATTTACTGGTTTGCAATCCCTGTAATCCAAGGGACTCTCGAGTCTTATCCAACACCATAGTTCAAAATCATCAATTCTTTGGTGCTCAGCCTTCTTTATGGTCTGACTCTCACACATACATGACTACTAGAAAAACCATATCTTTGACCAAATGGACCTTTGTCAGCAAAGTAATGTCTCTGCTTTTCAGCACTCTGTCTAGGTTTGCCATAGCTTTTCTTCCAGGAGCAAATATCTCAATTTCATAGCTTCAATGACTGTCTGCAGTGATTTTGGAGCCTCCCAAAATAAAGTTTGTCACAGTTTCCATTGTTTTCCCATTTATTTGCCATGAAGTGATGGGGCTGGATGCCCTGATCTTCGTTTCTTAAAGACTGAATTTTAAGCCAGTTTTTCTAGTCTCTTCTTTCACCTTTATCAAGAGGCTTTTTAGTTCCTCTTCTCTTTCTGCCATTAGAGTGGTATCATCTGCATATCTGAGGTTATTGATATTTCTCCCAGAAATCTTGATTCCAGCTTGTACTTCATCCAGGCCAGGAATTTTGCATGATGTACTCTGCATATAAGTTAAATAAGCAGGGTGACAGTATACAGCCTTGATGTACTCCTTTCCCAGTTTGGCAAGTGTCCATTGTTCTATTTCCGGTTCTAACTGTTGCTTCTTGACCTGCATACAGGTTTCTCAGGGGGCAGGTAAGGTGGTCTGGTATTCCCATCTCTTTAAGAATATTCCACAGTTTATTGTGATCTACACAGTCAAAGGTTTTAGCATTGTCAAATAAGCAGAAGTAGATGTTTTTCTGGAATTCTCTTGCTTTTTCTATGATCCAGCAGCTGTTGGCAATATGATCTTTGGTTCCTCTGCCTTTTTAAAATCCAGCTTGTACATATGGAAGTTCCCAGTTCACATACTGTTGAAACCTAGCTTGAAGGATTTTGAACATTACTTTACTAGCATGTGAAATGAGTGCAATTGTGCAGTGGTTTAAAATTCTTTAGCGTAGCCCTTCTTTGAAATTGGAATGAAAACTGACATTTTTCCACCTAAGACAGACGGATCATATTGGAGAGTTCTGACAAAACATGGTCTTCTGGAGAAGAAAATGGCAAATCTTTTCCACATTCTTGCCTTAAGAACCCCATGAATAGGATGAAAAGGCAAAAAGATATGACACCAAAAGATAAACTCCCCAGGTCAGTAGGTGTCCAATATGCTAGTGGAGAAGAGTAGAGAAATAGCTCCAGAAGAAATGAAGAGGCTGAGCCAAAGTGGAAACAACACCCAGTTATGGATGTTTCTGGGGGTGAAAATAAAGTCTGATGCAGCAAAGAACAATATTACATAGGAACCTAAACTGTTAGGTCCATGAATCGAGGTAAATTAGAAGTGGTCAAACAGGAGATGACAAGAGTGAACATCAACATTTTAGGAATCAATGAACTGAAGTGGAAGGGAATGGGCGAATTTAATTGAGATGACCATTATATCTACTACTGTGGGCAAGAATCCCTTAGAAAAAATGGAGCAGCCCTCATAGTCAACAAAAGAGCCCAAAATACAATTCTTGGGTGCAATCTCAAAACGCCAGAATGATCTCGGTTCATTTCCAAAGCAATACCATTCAATATCACAGTAATCCAAGTCTATGCCCCAACCACTAATGCTGAAGAATTATTCCTGGAGACATATAATAGCCTAGTTAGGAAGTTAGTGAAACTAGTTATCTAATGAGTCTCCTAACTGAGCCCTGCTTCCACCCTTGGCCCTCTATTACCAACACAGAAGCCTTTAAGATCCTTTTTAAATGGAAATCACATCAAGTCACTGTAAGAATCAAATCCCTCCAATAGCTCCCCATTTTGATCAAGCAAAAGCCGAAGTCCTCATCATTGGTTTACAAGGCCCCATCAGATTTCTCCTAACACTTCCTTTTTTCTCTCTGATCCCTACTTCTACTATTCTTCTGGCTCACTGCTTGAGTCACATTGATCTTGAGTTTTCTTGAACAACTGGCATCCTCCTGTCTCAGAAGGCACCATTCTTGTACTGTTATTTCTGTTGCCTGCAATGTTTATTTTCCACATGACTTCTTCCCCTCTCCCCATCTTCAAGTCTTTTCCCAAATATCTTTTCAGTAAAACCTCTTGGGCAACTCTATTTAAAATTGTAGCCTACCTCCACTACACTGTATCACTTAGCCTGATTTAAATTTTTCCTTAGACTTATTATCTTCTAACAATTATAAATTTAACTTGCTTATTTTGCTTATTGTCTGTCTCCTCCCTCAAGAGTGTATACAGACATCAAGAAATAGGATATTTTTTCTGTTTTATTTTCTGTCATACCCTCAGCACTCAGACTAGTCCCCTGAACATAATAGAAAGTCAAATAACTGTCTGTCGAATGAGCTGTTACATATACAAATTTTACCTTAATTTTATCAGTTGCAGTGCAAATACTGAGCCTGAGCACTCTGGAGCCTGTGTACAACTAGAAGGTCCATGTTCTGCAACTACTGAGTCTGTACACCACAACTAGAGAATCCGTGCGCCACAAGGAAAGATCTTACATGGCGAAACTAAGACCTGACACAGTCAAATAAATAATTTTTTTTTAAAAAGATAAATCTCCAGATCCAGACAAATATGAATTTAAGAGATCTACGTTACTTTAGTGGATCATGTAGGTCTAATGGTTATTAACTGAACCGAGGTCATTACCCCTGGGGAATAATGCTGGATGAAGGTGACCATGACTGAGGACTTCATCACTTCATCTCTTAAAGGTTAAAGACATTTCCTAGTCTTACCTTTACTGAGTTATGGGTGGTGATTTGGAGCAAGAGGCAGATATCAGTCAGATATAATTATATCAGTCAGATGTAATTAATCATGAAGTATTCTTAGTGGATACTGGCAACAGAGCCTACTGTACTAACTTGATAACGTTATGGTTTACTAACTAACCATATTACCTGATAAAGTTATTTAATACATCAGAGAGTCTGCTATTGCATGGACTTCCAAACAGGTCCTGGTCACATGCACTTCTATTTATACCAGAATCCAATGATGCCCATAGTTTAGGTAGAGATCACAGGGAGCAATGGGGGAGGCCATACTAGTTAAATCGACCTTCATGATTAGTGGGTTTCAGTTCAGTTCAGTTCAGTTCACTTCTCAGTCATGTCAACTTTTTGTGACCCCATAGACTGCAGCATGCCACACCTCCCTATCCATCACCAACTCCTGGAGTTTACTTCAACTCATGTCCATTGAGTGGTGATGCCATCCAACCATCTCATCCTCTGTCGTCCCCTTCTCCTCCTGCCTTCAATCTTCCCCAGCATCAGGGTCTTTTCAAATGAGTCAGTTCTTCGCATCAGGTGGCCAAAGGATTGGAGTTTTAGCTTCAGTATCAGTCCTTCCAATGAATATTCAGGACTGATTTCCTTTAGGATGGACTGGTTGGATCTCCTTGCAGTCCAAGGGGCTCTCAAGAGTGTTCTCCAACACCACAGTTCAAAAGCATCAATTCTTCAGCACTCAGCTTTCTTTATAGTCCAACTCTCACATCCATACATGACTACTGGAAAAATCATAGTTTTGACTAGACTCACCTTTGTTAGCAAAATAATGTCTCTGCTTTTTAATAAGCTGTCTAGGTTGGTCATAACTTTCCTTCCAAGGAGTAAGCGTCTTTTAATTTCATGGCTGCAATCACCATCTGCAGTGATTTTGGAGCCCAAAAATATAAAGTCAGCCAGTTTCCCCATTTATTTGCCATGAAGTGATGGGACCAGATGCCATGATCTTAGTTTTGTGAATGTTGAGTTTGAAGCCAACATTTTCACGTTCCTCTTTCCCTTTCATCAAGAGGCTCTTTAGTTCCTCTTCACTTTCTGCCATAAAGGTGGTGTCATCTGCATATCTGAGGTTACTGATATTTCTCCCGGCAATCTTGATTCCAGTTTGTGCTTCATCCTGCCCAGCATTTCTCATGATGTACTCTGTATATAAGTTAAATAAGCAGGATGACAGTATATAGCCTTGACTTACTCCTTTCCCTATTTAGAACCAGTCTGTTGTTCCATGTCCAGTTCTAATTAGTGGGTTGACAGAGGTCAAAGAAATCTCATCCTGTCAGATTCTTTTGCTTTCCTAGTACCTGGCATGCTCCTTCCTTCCTTCCATACTTTGTTTCTTTTTTCCTGAACTGTTTGAGAACCCAACTGTAGAAGGCACTGTTGGAGCTAACGTAGTGAACAAGAGCCAACACAGCCCTTGCCTGGATGGAGCATACATCTAGTTGGAGTGGTAGATATAGCATAAAACAATTATGATATCTATTACCCAGGAGAAGTAGAAGTTGATAAGAAAGTATGTTATCTGGATTTGACCTAGTTTGAGGTATAAGCTATAGCATCTCACAGGAAGTGATCAGAGATGTGAAGGATGGATAGGAATTTATTAAGCAAAAGAGAGGAGGATCATATGTACAAATGTGGCAGTCTGAGGTAGGAAGACACATGCTACTTTCAAGAAACTAGAGTATAGGGACTTCCCCGGTGGCCCAGTGGTTAAATATTCACCTTGCAATACAGGAGACATGGGTTCGATCCCTGGTCTAGGAACCATGATCCCACATACCATGGAGCAAAGAAGTCTGTGTGCTGCATATGGCGCACCATGACTAGAGAGTCTGTGCACTGCAACTAAGTTCCCACATAACACAAAGACACCACATGCCACAACTAAGATCCAATGCAACCAAATTAAAAAAAAAAAAAAAAAAAGAAACTATAGAGTATAAAGAATAGGAATGTAGAGAGGAGTAAAATGACTCTCATGTGTGAGGTAGGAGATGGTTCTTAGAATGCCTTACAGTCAATGTAAGGAATTTTCAATTTTATCACAAACATAATTTTGTGGGATTTTAAGCAGGAGTCTGACATGATTAGATATAATGAAAACCTGTTTTTTAGGGGAAAAATTTATCCTGGGTATAATTTATAATATTTCTTGGCATATAAAATCTTAGTGGCTGTAGTGCTGTTGATGATAGAAGAGTGAAGGCAGAGACCATTTAAGAATCTAGTTAGACAACTGCTTTGCTAACTGCTCACCAGGCCATTGACTGTTTCCAGTAATAATCTGAAGTGAGATTTCCTAGGGCTATCTTTTAAATCACGTTTTTTCATATATTAGTGTAGTTAGGGAATGATCAGTTGAGAGGCTATTGAAATAATCTGGGTAAGCTTGATGATGCTTAGAATGGAGTCGTAGTGATGAAGATGTGAAGAATGGAAGGATTCTAAAAGAGAATCAATAAGGCTTGCTGATTAATTGGCTATGAGGTGAGATGGGCTTAATTGGAAGCACAGTTGAGTTTTTACTAGGCTCATGGACAGAGAAAGAACTCATTAGTGATGAAGAATTACAGGTTCAGTACTAAATGTACTGAGATTGAGATACCTGTGAGACATCCAAGTGATAGGTAAAATGGACTCGACACTTGGAGAAAATCTGGGCTAGAGATATAGATGGGAGTATTTGTGCATTGATGGTAATTGAAGCTATTGGAATGGACAGAGAATGGGAGTCTAGACAAGTGTCAATATATTAAGTAAGAAAAGAAGAGGTTCCCTTGAGGAGCTCAAACATTTCAAGGTTGAATTAAAGGGAAAGGGCCATCAAAAGGCAGTGAAAATAAGTTATCAGAGAGGTGGGATGAAAACCAAGTAGCATCAGCCTACATGTTTATGGAGAAGATGAATGCAGGAGAGTTCTGAGGAAATAGTGCTGAATTCCTCCCTTATCAGCAGAACCTAGTGACCCCTGGCAGTGTATCTGTTGGGTACATTCATTCTGGGCTGTAGAAAGCAGAAATACACTATTCCAGCCCCCAAATACATATCCTTATTGCCCTGATGCTTAGTCTTGGATGTGAATGGCTCCTGCTTGTCTCTTTATCTAGGAGGCTGGCGCTGATAGTGACAAATTGACTGTTCATTGACATCCCATCATCCCCACCCTGCTGGCATTCTAGCCTGCTTATCCCGAAGGGACCCTGGTCATAGGAAATGACATTCTGAGTTAGGTCCTGTGTTGACAAGGCATAAAAGTCAATCCCTTCCTTTCCTATCTTAGACATTATATGTTCACCACTCATGGTTGGGGGTTGAAGTACAGAGGGGCAAAGAAGGATTAGTCATAGATCTAGAGTGCTTTAGAGGAGACTACCTCAAGGAGGACTTCTCAACTTTCAGTTCAGTTCAGTTCAGTCACTCAGTCCCGCCAGGCCTCCCTGTCCATCACAAACCCCTGGAGTCTACTCAGACTCATGCCCATTGAGTCGGTGATGCCATCCAGCCATCTCATCCTCTGTCATCCCCTTCTCCTCCTGCCCCGAATCCCTCCCAGCATCAGGGTCTTTTCCAATGAGTCAACTCTTCGCATGAGGTGGCCAAAGTATTGGAGTTTCAGCTTCAGCATCAGTCCTTCCAATGAACACCCAGGACTTATCTCCTTCAGGATGGACTGGTTGGATCTCCTTGCAGTCCAAGGGACTCTCAAGAGTCTTCTCCAACACCACAGTTCAAAAGCATCAATTTTTCGGCGCTCAGCTTTCTTCACAGTCCAACTCTCACATCCATACATGACCACTGGAAAAACCATAGCCTTGACAAGATGGACCTTTGTTGGCAAAGTAATGTCTCTGCTTTTTAATAAGCTATCTAGGTTGGTCATTAACCTGGGGTTCCTATTAAGATGATGATTTAGTACATCTGCTCTACTGTCTAAGATTCTGTATTTTCAACAAGTTCCCAGGATATGGGATTGCTGCTGCCCACACTTTATTAGTAATTTAGCTTATATAGTCAGGATAGCAAGCCAGAAAATAAAATAGCCATAATAATAATAAGAATAAACTGCTCTAAACAATAGAGCAGAGCTTTATCAAGAGATGGATGTGATGTTATGCAAAGCCCAGATCTGACATCTAGGTTTAGGAACAAGTCCTCCAACAAGGTGTATGGCTGGTGGTGCCTGATTATTGTTGTTGTTTAATCACTAAGTCGTGTCTGACTCCTTTGCAAACCCATGGACTGTAGCCTGCCATGCTCCTCTGTCCATGGGTGCCTGATTAATGTGCATTAAAACTGATAAATAAAGTGTTCCACAGTTGCTGACTTCATGTTCCTTAGGTACTTTTTCATTTCCTGGGTCCCCAAACACTGATTCCAGGAGAGTTTGAAGCACAATATATTTGTAAACACAGATACAAAGGAAAATTTCCATAGACTGGTAATGTCTTTAGCTGTGATTTTACTTGGCAATATAAAGGATATTCCTGGTGGCAAAGGCAATGAAGAAATCTTTCTGCTAAAAAAATTGGAATCCACTTAAGTTTTGAAAGTATAATTTTATAAGGTATATATTATGCAACAAGTAATTATTCCTTTGTGTGTGAGGCAGCCTCAAAGAGCTGTATTTGGACCAGCAGTTAAATTCTAACATAAAATAATATAACCTCTATACCTATACAACTTTGCCTTCTGTAAAGTCAGTTCAAAGTAAAAGAAAGAGCTGAAAGAATATGGCATAAGGAGAGGCAGAGAAAAAAGAACTGAAGAATTATATAATATAAAGAGAAGCCAGATAAGGAAAATTAAAAGGAGGACTTTTACAGGGGAAAAACAATTTTATTTTATTGTAAAGACCTAAATGAATAAAAGAAGACTTTGAATGTGAAGATGATTAAAAAGACAAAATCATTAGCTAAAGATATTTACACGTTTAGACTCTTTCATTTTGATTGTAATTTTAATTAGCTGGACACTGGGGGGGAAGAAAATGAAAGTCTACATCATCTACTTACTCTTTAAATTGCATTCCACCTTAATTTTCTGCTCTTCAGTTCTTAATTTTCTCTATTTTTGTTCTAAGTAATCCGGTTATCAGGCTAAAGTGATTTTCCCTCAGCTAGGTTTAGCATTCAGTATTTGCATCCGTGAACCAAAAGTTCACCCCATTGCTTTAGTTTTTATTATTTCAATAGCAAAAACTCTCTGCAGGTAACTTTTTTTCTGGTTCTTTGTCTATACAGCAGGCTGCTTTGTATACCTATGACAGTTAGATGACTAATAACAAAGACTTCTATTTTTAAAACAATTATGCTCTATTTGCACAGTTTTCCACAAAATTTACTCATAAAATTTAGAAGGCAGCAAAGCTTTAAAAATCTGTAGTTTCACTGTTCATTAAAACCATTTTTTGTGTGTGTGCAAGCAAGTTGCTTGTTTCCATTTTTCTGACAAAATATGAGCCAAAAAAATCAGTATTAGTTAATCACATCTAGGATTTATGTCTATGCGAATAAAATTTTCAAAAATAGCATTGATATAAAACAAAGCACATCTGTTTAGAATAACCTACTTTATAAAGGGTTTATCGTCAAGATATTATCTGGCTCTTTAGTAGGCTATTTATTTTGCATTTGTTAAAGGAAACAAAATTAGCATAGCTAACCATGTATTATGTGTCTCTCAGTTTGCCCTGTCTTCCAAAAGAAATTCACTTAAATAATGTGAAGTAACAACGTTGGAGTGCCTTGAGGTCTGAGAATGAAAGGAGCTATTTAAGTGGTGACAATTATTATTATTATTCTGCCCTGGATAAAGAGTAACAATTGGCTTTTAAAACCATTGTGGATAATTTCATTTTGCTCTCCCATACCTCAGAGCACAGGTGCTCAGCACACGTTATACACTCAAACTAGGATAACACATATACAGTGATGGCGAATAGAAATTAATTATCTTAGTAATTAAACAGCCCAAATAAACACTCATCATAATCATTAGCAAATGTTATCAAGGCACGCTACAGAATTCTCTTACCTGCAAGTCTTTCAAAATAGTCCGTGCTTGCTCAGTCGCACCAGTTGTGTCCAACTCTTTGACAACCTATGGATTGTAACCTGCCAGGCTCCTCTGTCCATGGGATTTTCCAGGCAAGAATACTGGAGTGGGTTGCCATGCCCTCCTCCAGGGGATCCTCTGCATCCAGGGATCAAGCCTGCATCTCCTGTGTCTCCTGCATTGCAGGTGGATTCTTTACCACTTGAACCACTGGGGAAGCCCTTTTAAAATAGGCTACTTGGGTCTTTCAGGCATGGTTTATGAGTACCACTGAACAGAAGTTGACATTGATTAATTGTTCTGTCTACGATAAACCTCTTTGAAATGCATCACACCTGAAAGACCTTCTTTAATGCACTACTGGAAAGATGTACCAATTTGTTACAGTTTAGATTCATTGCAGCCACACTGGGATTTTGTTCCAGTATTTCTTGTCTTGCCCATTTTGCCTGAGACTTGTTGCAAGGCGTCTTCAGACTCTTGCATGAAAATCAACTAGAGTGCTTTCTAACTATACAGATTCCTTAAGATCTGTTCTTCTTTGGGACCAAATAAATCCAATTTGTGAATCTACTGACACTTGCTAAGATGAGGAAGGGCTGTTCGAGGAGAGAGTGGCATGGTATTCTCCAATAAGGGGATATTTCTGTCACCATCTACAACTTCCTGACAGATGGGTTGGGTGTACACCTTCCAGCTCTATACTACCCCTCACCACTCCTATCCTAACACTTAACAACACTATGTTGTAATTGCTTGTTCAATTGGGAAGCCCCTGCTTGACTCTCAAGTCTGAAAATACGGCCTTGTGTTTCTTGCTTCCTCTTAAGGCATCAGAATCTAGTATAGTTCCTAGGACATGGCAAGTATTCAAAAAATACTTGTTAGAGAAATGAATGAATTAGTGAATAAATTACTTAGAAATCAGAGTCAAATAAGTACATTTTTAAGAAAGAAAGGGAATTTATCTTTTTAGCACAATGAAACAGAGAAGAAATAATGTTGCTAACAATGATTAAATTCTTGCTATGTATTAAAAATAGTTCTAAGTGTTTTAATGGTAGTGTTTAATTCATACAGCCTTGAAAGTGAAATACTACTAGTACATGCATGCTCACTTATGGCTAATTCTTTGCAACCCCACGGACTGTAGTCTGCCAGGCTTCTCAGTCCATGGGATTCTCCAGGCAAGAACACTGAAGTGGGTTGCCATTTCCTTCTCCAGCGGATCTTCCCAACCCAGGGATCAAACCCATGTCTTCTGCATCTTCTGCATTGCAGGTGGATTCTTAACCACTGAGTCACCTGGGAAGCCCAAAATAATACTAGTAGTACTACTATATTTCAAAATAAAGGAAGGCCTAGCAACTTGTCCAAAGTCACAGATCTAGAAAGACAGATCCAGGACTGAAATCAAGGCAACTGGATTCCAGAACCCATGCTATAAATTATTACTCTGAGTAGTACAGGCAATGACAACGGGACAGTGTTAGGAGGAGGCAGGGGAGGGGCTAAGAACAGGATTTGAAGGGAGCTCCTCTGAGTAACTTGCTCCCTCTTTTTCTCTGAAATTCAAAAGGGGAGAGAGAGGAAAGGAAAGGACAAGGGTATGGTGAGAGGTGGGAAACACCTAGTTCTTCATCAGCAGGTTTGTGGCCCATTCATTTTATTCATGTTTGATTCTGTTCAGACAAACAACAATGAGTGAAAAAGTCTCAAATCATCATTTAATCCATAATTTTTTAAAATCATTTTTTGAGTATTAAACATATGAGGTATTCTCTATTAGAAAAAGAAATTTTCTTTTGAAAGTAACTTGAATTTTTTTTTCTGTCAAAGTACCCAACATATTCTTTGCATATATGTATGTTTCTCTCTATATGTATTTATATATATGTAAATGTTTTCTTAGTAAACCTTTAATCTCACCAATACCACCGTCATCACATTTATGTGTATCCTAAAACTATCCAGTGATGTGGTAAAATAGCTAATTCATTTTTACTGATGATCATGAAAGCTTAGAAAGATTTAAGTTGATTAAGTCTCTAAACAAAAATTGCAAAACTCATATAAGGTGAAAAGAAATAACTTGATTTATTAGGCAACGGGGTTCAGGTAGAGGATGCAGCATAACAAAGGGATAGGAAATGTCATTACTTTGAAAAGAAATAAAAGAACAACAAGTTTAGAAAATTAACTATCAAATTACATTTTTTAAAGAGGGGCAGTTAAAATGTTGATGAACAAATATAAGATGATGACTCAGGGGCACTAAAAGTACGAAATGTGTGGGTTCTACTAGATAATACAATAAGTACTGGGAGCTTCGCTTTATAACCCATTGTGATTAAACAGCATATTGCTGAAAATGCAGATGCGATACTACCATAGTAAAACCAGCCTTTTTAAAGATGTTTCTAATTAAATCATGAAAAATCAAAAAGAAAATGTTGAGAGAAGCCATTTTGAAGATTTTTATTAATGAAGCATTCATGGAGAAGAATTTATTAGATTTGAACTAGCAAATGCTAATGCCAGTGCACAAAATGACACATAAGCATTTTTTCCCCTAAAACATTCTGTCAGGGTAAAAAAAAACTTTTTGTAAGCCAGACATCTTTAGTTTTAGTTAATTTAATTTCTAGTAATGAGAGATTTTGATATTTGAGTTAAAATGTTTCAGTTAATCCATATCTGTCTATGACAGATGTATTGATTTCTACCATTTCTCACACAACATTCTACCATTAACCAGAGAATTATTTTTAGTTTTTCTCAGGCTGTTCAGAGGGTATTGACTTTACTTGGAAATGTATATCAAAATATCAAGTGTAGATTTATTCCTAGCTTTTAAAGGAATCTCCATACTGTTCTCAATAAAGACTGTATCAGTTTACATCCCCATCAATAGTGTAGGAGTGTTCCCTTTTCTCCGTATCCTCTTCAGCATTTATTTGTAGATTTTTTTGATGATGGTCATTCTGACTGATGTGAGATGATACCCAATTGTAGTTTGATGTGATTTCTCTAATAGTGATGTTGAGCATCTTTTCATGTGTTTATTGGCCATCTGAATGTCTGCTTTGGAGAAATGTCTGTTGATGAACCTCTTTACAAGGAAGGAATGAAGATGCAGATGTAGAGAATGGACTTGAGGTGACATTACGGGGGAAGAGAGTGGGACGAATGGAGAAAGCAGCATCAGGATATATACAGTATCATGTGTCAAATAGATGGCTGGTGAGAAGTTCTGTATGTTTAACAGAGAGGAGCCCAGTCTGGTATGTGATGGGCTCACATCACTCTGTGATGACCTAGAAGGGTGGGTTGAAGGGAGGGGAGGGAGGATCATGAGGGAAGGGATATATGTATATATACAGCTAATTCATTTCATTGTACAGCAGAAACTAACATGATATTGTAAAGCAACTATACCCCAATAACAAAAACAAACAAAAAGCCCCCCAAATCCGCACAATCTGCAGTTGTCACTCATCTACTTAAACCCTTTCATGGCTCTTCATCACCTTATGTCCAAATTTTTTAGTCTTATTTTATAAGGCTCTCCTTGACCTGGCAGTCTCTTATTTACTTCCCTGATCTCATCTCTAACCACTCCCAGCTTAATGGTTTAAGCATTAGGAACTCTAAGCCAATTATAGTTTTTCATGCATTTTATATTATTTCATGTTCTCCATACTTGCTTATCCTTTTTCTGTGGCCCAAAGTGCTATTCTTTCTTTTTTTGAAACTCTGTTTAGCTCTTATTCATCTTTCAAAATCTATTCCAGACATTGTTCCTTCTAGCAACAACTTTTATTAACCAGTATTTGTGAGAAGAAGAAAATCCAAAATGATTCACTTCCCAGGATAGACTGCAAAGGTAGTTTGGGGTGAGATTTTAAACATCCTCGGTCAGTGAGTTTTCACTCAGAAATACTTTATGCATCTAAATACCGTTGTGATCATCTATTTGACCACTTCGGTGTCTCTGTATTTTGTTTAAATGTCCTTATATCTTGCATTCAGATGGAAACAAAACAAAATAGCCAGGTCAAAAGTTAGTTTTCCTGTCTCTTTCTATACATATTACCAAATTATTTTCAAAGAGTTTTACAGTTATATAACACCACAAGCAGAGATTTACTACATTCCCTCCAAGCATTGAGTACTTTTGTTTTAAAACTTTCTTTAACCTTTGTTAATTTAATAATGAAGCAAAGCTGGGCATTTTTGTGTCAGTCTGGAT
Organism: Cervus elaphus; assembly: GCF_910594005.1. Classification (NCBI taxonomy): domain Eukaryota; kingdom Metazoa; phylum Chordata; class Mammalia; order Artiodactyla; family Cervidae; genus Cervus; species Cervus elaphus. Next base: position 63,588,875 of record NC_057825.1, on the reverse strand, counting down.
AATTTGCATACTTGTGGTACTGGTCATTTTCCGATATATTTACTAGTCGTTTAATAGTTCTTTATTCAGTCATCCTATTTTTATTTCCATGAGTTTTTCTTATTCTCTGCTTGACCCTCATTTATTTATTTATCTATTTTAATATTTATTTCTTAGTTGGGGCATGTGGGCTTAGCTGCTCTGCAGCATGTGGGATCTTAGTTCCCTGACAGGGGAATAAACTCATGTCCCTTGCTTTGCTAGGCAGATTCTTAACTACTGGACCACCAGGGAAGTCCCCTGACCCTATTTTAATAGCATCCCAATCATGCTTTATGGATACAGTGTTACATGAAATATTCAGGGGGTATTATCAGAGATTACTTTTCTTAATTTATTTTCTTTAGTCTGAATTTGGTCCTTTATTTGATGGTCATTTCTGTTCATTCTTTGTGATCATTCTCTTTCACATCACTGGCTTCCCTCAATGCCAAGTGATCCTTTTTTACCTATTTGTATTTAAGAATGTGACAAAAATCATAATGATTATGTGCTTTGTGTATGGGAGAAAAGTTTATCCACTGATAATCACGCTTTGCTTTAGGGTGAGTAGGTTGGGAGCCAGCCATCAGCTGGGGGCCCTAAAGCGAGGAAAGAAAGTGTTGCTATTGGGGAGCTCATCACTATTATTTCCTGATGGCTCAGATGGTAAAGAATCTGCCTGCAATGCAGGAGACATAGCTTTGATCCTTGAGTCAAGAAGATCCCCTGGAGAAGGGAATGGCAACCCATTCTAGTATTCTTACCTGGAGAATTCCATGAACAGAGGAGCCTGGAGGGCTACAGTCCATGGGGTCTCAAAGAGTAGGACATGACTGGGCAATTAACACACACATACATACACATACACACAGCTTCATCACACTCTTGGATTCTCCCCCAGAGAAGTGGTTCATTTTTTTTGGAAAAGGCAACTCTGTTTTGTTTAGCTTTTAAAACTTGGGCAATAAATGCCTTCTGGGGATGCTACACCTGTGTGCGTGTGTTCAGGTACATGCAGGAAGGAATGAGACCAGGTGGAGAGAGAGAGCAGTGACTCAATTTTGTGTTCGTGCTGCCGACCAGCCCTTTCTTTGCAGCTCCAAATCTCATTCCCTTTTTTTTTCTCATTCCCTTTTGTTTGAGTCTAACCGTGGGGCTTTGCATCAGTCAGGCCCTGTTTTCTCTTCATTCTGTCTCCAGTCAACATTCCTCTACCCACCTTTCATTTTGCAAAAATGGGCTGAAATCTCTCACCCACAATCTCTGTATTGTTGTGATATTTATCAGGGTTTTCACTTTCGGATATTGCTGTCAAAATAATTTGCTTTTATTCTGAACTTAAGATCTTTCTATTTTTAATTCATTTATATAAAAGCTTTATAAAATAAAGGAGTTAACACATTAAGGGGCTTCTCTGATAGCTCAGTCAGTAAAGACTCCACCCACAATGCAGGAGACCTGGGTTCTATCTCTAGATCTGGAAGATCACCTGGAGAAGGAAATGGCAACACACTCCAGTATTCTTGCCCAGGAATCAATCCCATGGATAGAGGAGCCTAGAGGGATACATGGGGTCACAAAAGTCAGACATGACTTAGTGACTAAACCACAACCAACACATTAAAATTCTCATATGATACAAATATTTCCTTGCCATCTTTTTACTTGGCTTTATTTTGATGTAGAGAAAGTTATGTTTGTATCTAGTCATCTCCCAGTCTCTCCTGTTTTATTCTATTGCATCTCTCTTTGGAAAATTCTACTCATTTAAAATATTTATTTTATGTGTTCCCTGGTATTTTTCGTGCTTTGCTTTCAATAACATTTTACTCCTCTAAATGTAATTTGGTATATGACAACTTTTCAAACTTTTTGTATCCTTTTTTGGTGGAAAATTCTTCAAGCAAAATCTTACATGGAAATTTAATTGATAAAATGAGAAAATGGAATGATTTAGGTCAATTGGTATTGCATAGTTGGGGGGAGTCAATTCACTCAGACCCATCTCTCTTGCTTTCATCTTGGTTCTATATTTGAGAGTGTCCTTGGTTTTTGAGAAGTAAATTAAAAAGCACTGGTATGTAGTATAAAGAGAAATTAAAAGCTGATCCTTCTTAAGTTGACAACTATCTAAAAACTGTCATTGGTAAAATTACTTTTCTCCACTGACTTATAAAACCTTTATGGTATATTACCTTATACATAGTATACTCTGTTTGGAAGCTCTCTTTCTGTTCCATTAACCTATCTATTTTTACATCAGAACTTTATTGTTTTAACTAGTATAGAAATATTTTCATTTGTAATAAGGCTGATATACATTCGTTACACCTTTTCCCCCAGAATTAAAAAAATACTCTTGCCAATGTATTATTTTAGAGGATCCTGAGAAAAGTTATATTGCCTTTCTTTGGGTGATATGATTTTCCACACACTGAAATTCTAAGTTATTGACTTTTGCTTTGATTCTCTAAGATCTTGTTTATTTTAGTCAAGTTGTCCTGTCCTAGGCTGATAGCACTATGTTAAAATATCTTCAAATGAGTGTATTTCTGGTCATCTCTTTTTGGTCTGGTGACAGTGTTTTTCTTTAGGTATCATATCACCCTGGCTCTGTCATTTGGCACTCAGTCTCAGTCCCCATGTGATGACTGGGTCAGGTAGGTCCAAGTTCATCTGTGGGGCCACTCCATAGGATACTCAGAAAATGTGAAAGCAGCAGAAGACTGGGAAGATCTTTTGATGAGGAAGGGATGATACTGCCAACAGCCTTGGTCGATGCTGAGGTTGTTAGAACAGAAAGGAGGCTAGGGATGAGATGGGTGGTCAGGGTGGGCAAGGGGTGTATACAAAAGAATACATAGCCTGGGATGAGAGCTAGTATGTGTCGTGAGAGAAAATAGGAAGTTAGGAAGTTTGAGCAGCTTCAGAAGAATGAGGTAGAACCAAGAAGGTATTAGCAAGAGACCGGGGAGGAGAAACACTACACTTGCTCTGCTGAGAAACCTGTTTTAAAAGGAAGGTCTGACTGTACTTTCATTTGAATTTGTCTCATTTTCTTTCTTTAAAAAAAAAAATTATTTTTTGGAATGGATGGAGACTTTTTTTTTAATTGAAGTATAATTTCTTTGCAATGTTGTGTTAGTTTCTGTTGTACAATAAAGTGAATTGGCCATATGTATACATATATCTCCTCCCTCTTGAGCCCCCCTCCCAACACCCCTCGACCTCCCCCACCCCCCACCACTCACCCCTCTAGGGAGTCACAGAGCACCAGGCTCAGTTCCCTGTGCTAATCAGCAGCTTCCCACTGGCTATCTGTTTTATGCACAGCAGTGTATATATGTCAACCCTACTCTCCCAATTTGTCCCATAAGGAAAAATGGGAAAAAAGAAATATTCTCACAGTTAAGTTTACCTTGTAAATTCAACTTTGTTTGAAATTAACACTGTCACTTTCAAGTTGCTTGAATTTATCTCAGTTCCTTTTACTTTTATGCTTGGCCTATCTAAATTATTTTGTTTAAGCCATGTCCTTTGGAACCAGACAATTACTAGACAAAAAAAATATTCAACTTGGGAATCTTCCCTTTTTAGTTAAATGAAACCATATATCTATGGTTTTGGTGGAGACCACTAGCTGTTCACTGAAGGTAGGTGCCCCTCTCCTATAAAGTAGACTTGTTGCTGGAAAGTCTGCTCAGCCCAAGGCATAAATGTCATAAATGTGAGCAGAGAGGGTGTGTCTTCTCTACCCTCACTCTTTTCCCATATTGTAGCTGGAGGTCAATACTGAGAGTGACATTTGAAACTGAAGATGGCAGCTAATTCCCTGGAAGACTAGATGCAGCAACCCTTACATCCTTTATTGCTAATGAAAGAAAGTCAGTTAGTCCAATTTTTTTTGACCCAATGGACTATACAGTCCATGGAATTCTCCAGGTCAGAATACTGGAGTGGGTAGCCTTTCCCTTCTCCAGGGGATCTTCCCAACCCAGGGATCGAACCCAGGTCTCCCACATTGCAGGCAGATTCTTCACCAGCTGAGCCACCAGAGAAGCCCTTTATTGCTAATATGCACACTGGATTGCTTTGTGAGCAAAAACTAGATGTCTAGTATGTAAAAACACTGAAATCTTAGAAATTATTCCAGTGGCAAATGTAATCCAAACTTACACGATTGTTTACTTTTTCCTATTTTTATGGTTTTTACTGTTTATTATTCAGTTAAAAGCTCCTTTGTGGTATGTGCAGCGTCACTCCATATTCTGTTGTATATGTCAATGATTTGTGAAGTAAACACCTTGTTTTAAAATATACTAATTGCCTTAAGGCTAAACCCATATTTTTCTTATTAGCAAAATTAAAATAATGACTGATGACTTTTTGTTTTAGGGAGACAAGGAAATTTGTGGTTTTGCAATCTACTCTAAAGCTTTTTCCTTTTACTAGTCCTGGCTAATTTAATCTGAATCCACAGTTACCATCATTAAAAATGTTTCATTTATCTGATTTTTAAATTCTATTTTTAACCGTGGTGACATTATAAACCCTTTCCTGAATTACTTCTCTTTTCTACACTTATTGCTATAATTTTCATTGATTTTGGTTCTTATTTCTCATCCCTATATGACACAATTTACTGTTGACTTATTTTTTTAAGTGAGAAGAACATCTCTTGGGGCTTTCCAGGTGGTGCTACTGGTAAAGAACCTGTCTGCAAATGCAGGAGAGGTAAGAGATGCACATTCGATCCCTGGGTCAGGAAAGAGCCCCTGGAGGAGGGCATGCAACCCACTCCAGTATTCTTGCCTGGAAAATCCCATGGACAGAGGAGTACAGTGCATGGGGTCACAAAGAGTCGGACGTGACTGAAGTGACTTAGCACACATGCATGAACATCTCTTGGTAGCCTTTCAGAAATTATACCTTGCTGATAAATTTTCTATCGCTTTTGGTATCTGAGAATGTCTTCTGGTTACCATTGCATATGAAGAACAATTTAATTGATTTTAAAGTTATTGGAACATTAACTTTTCTCTAAAAGTTCTATAGGAACTTCTGAATTTTCTCCTTATATTTTTTGCAGATGCCAGTCTAACTTTCATTATTTCTGACACAGATGTGTCTGTGTGCATGTGTACATTGATCGTTTACCAAGTTCTTTTGTCAGTTAAGAAGTTTAAGGTTTTACCAGCCTATGTCTAGGTATTAATCTCTGTTCCTAATTTTTTCCTGCTACATATTTAGCTTTGTTGATCTCTAGTCTCTTGTCAGATCTTTTTTGCTGTTGTTGTTGTTGTTTTTTTTTTTTTTTTTTTTACTGTTTTTGATTCATTTACTCAGTTCTTCATAACTCTTTAGATTCTAATTCACATTTTCTCTCTTTATATAGTCACTTAGGTTATCTGGGAAAATTTCTCAAATTTAGCCTCTGTGTCATTGAGTTGGTTCTTTGTAGTCTTAAACCTTGAGGAGAGCAAGGCAACCCACTGCAATATTCTTGTGTGGAGAATCCCCACGGACAGAGGAGCCTGCAGGGCTGCAGTCCATGGGATCACAAGGAGTCAGACATGATTGAGCGACTAAGCACAGCACAGCACAGTCTTAAACCTTATTTTTTTCCTGTTTTTAGTAAACCTAATTCCATTTTACTGAATGTGATTTTCATCTTATTCTGGGCTTCCCAAATGGCACAGTGGTAAAGAACTGCCAGCTAATGCAGGAGATGCTATAGACATGGGTTCGATCCCTAGAGTAGGAAATGGCAGATAATCTCAGGAAGGTAGCTTGGGGTGCCGTGTTACAATTCAGGCTCCCCACTTGGCCTTTGCTGGAGGGGATAAGGATTTTTTCCTGTGACATTTGCTGTTGTAGAGCAGTCATTGTCTAAACATTTCTGTCCTGGCTGGGCTATCTCTTTCTATTCCTTTGGGAAGACAGATCAGGCTTTAGGTGCGGGTGTAGCTCTGCACTCATTGGCATTTTCAGGCATTTCTCCACCCAGTCTGGAATATACGAGGCATAAAGAAAACCCAGAGAACTCATCACATGTTGTTCCTCTGATCCCCAGCTCCCTATCTAGACTGTTTGTCTCTGCCTTTCAGAGTCTTATTATATTTGTTCTATATAAATGTCCAGCATTTTTAACTATACTTAGTGAGAGAAATAGGGAAAAGGGCATTCAGTCCATATTTCAGGAAGCAGGAGTCTTTTGCTGAAAATGTAAAGAAAAATAAGGAATAATGGGAGGCAATGAATTGTATGCACTTTTCCCCATTCTCTAGCCAAATCATCATAATTTATATTTTCAAAGAAGAGCCTTGAGATCCTGAATTAGCCAGACATACAAGGAAAGGCAGGTCACCTCCTTGAATGTGGTCAACCCATGCAATCTTAGAACAGTTGATTTTAATTCTACAGTTAATTTCAGAATCATTTTTACCGCTTTCTCTACATTACAGCATTTGACTCATTTGTCTTTCAAAGGACTAGTAAACCTTAATTTGCTTTCACAGCTTTGAATGGATTTTTATTCTTACCATTGCCTTTCAACTCATGTAATTTGAAAACAAAATGCAAACTGTAAAACTCAATCAGTTTGGTCGTATTCTTTAATATCAATTTTTATATAATTAGCCCCCAAACTGTGTTCAATTACTAACAATTAATCTTATGCACTTTGAGGGACAACACTAATTTCACACTTAGCAGCATTTTAAAAGAAGGTGGTACAAATACTATGGGGAAAAAAGTCCCTCCCTAAGGAGTTATGCTTTATTATCACCAACAGGAGAATAAAAGTTCTTTTTCATTGTAATCCACTGTACGGTCCCATGTTTCTTTAACTCTAGTAGAATTGTATAACAAACACACAAGCAGAATTACACACTCTTTAATTACAGTTTTCAGTGAGACTACCAGCCTCTTCAAAAAAGATCCTAAATTTTCCATGCTCTTTTGACAACCTTTTTGAGTTGGTATTCTTATCAATGCTATATGGTTAATTGCTTCTGTGACTGTGAGATGTCAAACAATGGAACCAGAACAGGACAAAGAATGAGAACATCAGCCGATGGTAGAAAATCATGGACAATTCCTTATTATATAGAAAATGTTCATAGAAATCAAGAAATTCTAAATCACAATGTATTTCATTAGTGCCTAATACAAGTTATATTGATATAGAATTCTTTTATATATTACTGGCTTTTTAAAAATTATGCTGATTTAAATTTGACAGAAGATATCTTATTAGTGACTTCTATGTTCATAAGTATTTACCCCTAATACTTGGTATCTAAAGATGATATCAAGTCTGAATCATACTAAAATAATTTTTAGAATACCATTTTCATTTCTTGTAATAATTCACAGTCAACTACTATAAGTAAACCAGGTTTTGAATTATCTCCTAGTGTCAGAAAAACAAAGAATCCATGTTGCATTGTATGCAGTGTTTAGCAAAAGGTGCACAGTTATCATTTACTTTGGTCTTTCACGATTTTGACCTTTTCGGTGCTTCTTGTTAATAATTGGGTGATGAGGAGTTGTAGCCAATTTTAATGTTTGTAATTCATACTCAGATATGCAAATTGATGAGACATTATAAATTTTTTAAATTATAGGGACAATTTATAGTGCAAAGTGGCATAGCTCAAGGGGCTGAGCAATGGCCTGGGAACTCAGAGCTGTGCATTTTAATTTCGATTAACTCTCAGTGTGACCATAGGCATAATACCTTAATCTCGCTGTATCTTGGATTAATCATCTATAATATGTGTGTAACAATTTCCTTCTTGTAGTTGAGGTGAGGAATAACTATAAAAGTGAATGGTTTAAAATAACAGATATACATATACATATATATATATATATTTACAAATAAAAGACCAATATGAGGCTAAAGATTTTATGAATTTAAAGAGATGGGAACACCAGACTACCAGACCACCTTACCCGCGTTCTGAAAAATCTGTGTGCAGGTCAAGAAGCAACAGTTAGAACGGAACATGGCACAACAGACTGGTTACAAATAGGGAAAGGAGTACGTCAAGGCTATACATTGTCACCCTGTTTATTTATCCTATATGCAGAATACATCATATGAAATGCCAGGCTGGATGAAGCAAAAGCTGGAATAAAGATTTCTGGGAGAAATATCAGTAACCTCAGATAAGCAGATGACACCACATTTATGGCAGAGGGTGAAGAAGAAATAAAGAGCCTCTTGATGAAAGCGAAAGAGGAGCACGAAAAGTTGGCTTCAAACTCAACATTCAGAAAACTAAGATCATGGCATCTGGTCCCATCACTTCATGGCAAATAGATGGGGAAATAGTGGAAACAGTAAGAGACTTTATCTTTTTGGGCTCCAAAATCACTGCAGATGGTGACTGCAGCCATGAAATTAAAAGATGCTTACTCCTTGGAAGGAAAGCTATGACCAACCTAGACAGCTTATTAAAAAGCAGAGATATTACTTTGCCAACAAAGGTCTGTCTAGTCAAAGCTATGGTTTTTCCAGTAGTCCTGTATGGATGTGAGAACTGGACTATAAAGAAAGCTGAGTGCCAAAGAATTGATGCTTTTGAACTGTGGTGTTAGAGAAGACTCTTGAGAGTCACTTGGACTGCAAGGAGATCCAACCAGTCCATCCTGAAGGAAATCAGTCCTGAATTTTCATTGGAAGGACTGATGCTGAAGCTGAAACTCCAATCCTTTGGCCACCTGATGCGAAGAACTGACTGCTCATTGTAAAAGACCCTGATGCTGGGAAAGACTGAAGGCAGGAGGAGAAGGGGATGACAGAGGATGAGATGGTTGGATGGCAACGCTGACTCGATGGACATGAGTTTGAGTGAGCTCCGGGAGTTGGTGATGGACAGGGAGGCCTGGTGTGCTGTAGTCCATGGGGTCACAAAGAGTTGGACACGACTGAGCTATAGGACTGAATTGAACTGAAATGAAGTATTGTGTTGTGTCGTGCACACCTAGCTAAAACAAATGGCCCATTGTCATGAGAAGAATCCCGTATCCCAATCTAGAGACTTTATTAAAGTGCATGTAACATAGAAATAAAAATTTCATAATAGCTTTCAGACACTCACATGAACATTCATTACTAACTCAGCTTTATTCTTTGTTTCCTATTTCCCAGAATGCTATCTAAATTTTCCAAATGTATAATAATGCATTTTAAAATGCTTTATTAGATATACTCTTTAAAGGAAGCCTTTTCCCCTCTCTTCCTAGCAATGCCTAGGTTTTCATTAGCTACTTAAACTTTATACCAGGAAAACAAAAATTATACAAAAGAATTCAACTTAAAAGTAGGACATTACAAAAATCACACTCAAAGTCATGACAATTTGTAGCAAAGAGTAAATCTCTATTTTTAAACTCACCTAGTTGTCCTACCAGTTAAATAATATCCTTTATCTTGAGAGCCACATAATATGTATGCACAACTGGTGAGTTGATGTTGGAACCTGAGTCTCTTTAATTTCCATACATTGAAATATCCTTCCTTTTAGCTTAATAAATAGCCCTGCAACATTGGATTTCAGCAGGGAGGCCATTCTCCAGTTGTGGAGCCATAGAATTTGGAGTCCTTGTGTCTTCCAAAGCCTCTGTTGCATTGTGAAGCTGATATTTAGAAAGCTCTAGCAAACTAACACCTGTTAAACATAAATCACATACAGAAATCTACAACTGGACAAGCTCAGGAAGATATAATAGATCATATCCATGGAGAACCTCACAATGAATTAAGAAAACCTTAAACTTAATACTATAACCTGACAGGTAGTCAGCAGACTGACTTATGAAGAACTGTAATGTGGGAATTAGACTGAATGCCAGATGGCTTCTAGAAGTCAAATTAAAAAAAAAAAAAAAAGAATAAACTGCAGTCAATGATAAGCACAGGTAGGGAGCCTGAGGAAGAAAATGCAGTGACTGTGTTTTAAAATAACATACAAAGATGAACTATTCTTTTCCACTATATTCTCTTTCTTTTGTTTCTCCCAGCCAGCTCAATGGAAAGAAGTAATGTTTGACTAGTTACAAGCCTAATACCAGATGCCAGTTTGAACAGGTGCAGAAACAAAGAATAGAACACTTCCATTTGGAATATCATCAGTTTTCCTCTTTATGGAGTCCCTGATATGCTTTGTGGGAACTCACCTACTAGGTTTCTTATTGTTATTCCCCTGCTTGGGAGAAATTCTATTTGATGAATATATAGCATGTTCCCTTAGTCAGTGGAAAGGATTAAATAGAGGGATGGCTATTAATTTATCTGGGAGCTGGTGTAATTCCAAAAGGTCACCATGGTGAGGGGATACAGCACTGGAATTTTGAGAGCACCCTAGGTGGAAATTTGCCTTTTCCCTGTTACCATCACCACTTAATTATAAAGTGCTATGACTACTTCTACCAGTGAAAGATGACGGCGATCGGCACCACCTATTATCAATGTTAAATGTGTGGTCAGTCAGTAGTTGGGACTCAAACAAACAGGCAGCTGGTTCTATACAGCTGGTTGGTGAATTGGATGCAGGCAGACAGAGGAACACAATATCCCTCCTCTGTAGGTGGTCTCTGTTTCATTAGGTTTCCAATTGATGTTGCTGCACGGTAATCCAAAAATGTGTGATAGGAACATCGCTCTCATTTTTCATTAACACTCTTTCACAAATGCATTGGAGGCAGGTAACAAAACGGAGATCTTTGCCAGGCTTACTTTTATCCTTTTGAAAACTATTGCATATCCAACATCTCTGCTGGGTGCTTAGTTTCTACTCTTTTAGAGTCACGGTTTGATATAATGAACTTCCTTAAGGAAGTGGTGGAAATAGTAGAAGAGTTGCTAATCTTTGAAAGACAAATTTGGGAATTGGGGATTAGCAGATGCAAACTATTATGAGAGAATGGATAAACAACAAGGTCCTACTCTATAGCACAGAGAACTATACTCGATATCCTGTGATAAACCATAATGGAAAAGAAAATGAAAAAGAATCTATATGTCTCACTGAGTCGCTTTGCTGAACAGCAGAAATTAACACAACACTGTAAATCAATTATACTTCAATAAAATTAAGAAAATAAAAACAAGTCATTTAGGAACATCAGCTTATATATAATAATGAATAGTAAATGCTTACTGAAGTTAGATGGACAAAGAAAAAAAAATAGATGATGCCTACTGTCTCAGGAAGTCTACCAGAAATGTGTAAACCATGAAATGTTTTTGAGCAATGTTAGCGATCATCTCAACAGAATTCCTTATTTTTATTTCATAAATGAGGAAATGGAAGGTTACTTTACACTGGTTCTGGCTCTCCCATCACAGTGCAGTTACTGACAACAACTAAGACTAAAAAGCAGGACCTTTAACTTGTGCCCTATTCCACATGCCATTTTCAATGCCTGCTATGTGGGTGCAGAAAACTACTAAGAACTATATAATTCATATCTCCTGTTTCCATGAGCCTACATCATAGAGTCTATTCTTAGAGTTATATCAAGACATTATCTAAAATAGTCTCCAGTTTGTAGCTTTTGAAAAAATCATTCAGGATTATGTGTGAGTAGAAGTACTAACTTCCAGATATAAAACTGTAAGGTGTCACACATATCCTATAGATTTCCTAAGACAAGAGTCAACATCTCTGTTTTTCCTCCTATCACCCAACTTCAGTTCCCATGGTGTTGTTGGCTTGAAAGCCTGCCCTTGAAGGCAAATCCAGTGATGCCAATGGTGTCTCTCTGTCTTGGTCATATCCAGAAGCCTCATTCCCAAGATGAGAGTGGGCATCTTTCAGATGACCCACCTCTTTTGTCTAACTCCAGAAAAATGGGGGCTTCCGGGCATTCCTGGCAACCAGGCTTGTCTACATGCTGGGACTCTGGTTGCAGTGTTTTCTGGATTAATGAAGGAGACCTAATGCACAGGGTTTATTCACCTGGCACAATCTCAGAGGAACTCCAGCTCCATGGGTTCCACATTTTTCTCTTCTGCTGTCATTGAGCCACATCTTTATTTCTTCTGCTCCTGGGAATTTCTTACTTCAGTAAATGCAGAATCGCCATCCTTTAGTCATTGATGTCAACATACACCGTGGAACTGAATCATAGCTTTTTTTCTCCCCCTCAGGAATATTCATCCAGCTAGTTTAAGACTAATGTTATCATCCCAGAATATGACTATCAAGAAAAAGAATGACTAATTTCAAACTATTGAAAATCTTCAGAATATTTTATATGTATAAATACAGAATACTTTATATGTGTATGTAATAGAGTTAGCTCAAATTTTCCAGTATGTAGTATACTCATTTCTTTGCCTCAAATTTTACACACTACCCACTGTAGTTCATCTTTGTTCTGTTTTAAGAGCATCAAATCCTCATCACCAAAGAGAGCATTTTATAGGTAACAGTAGCAGATTAAAGAAAAATAGATGTCAGATTTTAGTTACATTATTTTCTTGTAATTAAAAGTCATGGAATTAATCATATCCTATTTCTTATACTATGAGTAAGGAGAACATGCTAATCACATAATCAAAATAAATGGTATGTATACTAAGTGCATCACAGTGCCTCCAGCCATACATTAATTTCATTTGTAAAAGTCAGCTGTCTCAAAGTTTCTTGCCAATTTATCAGCAAAAAATAAGCAAAAGTGGTTAGTAAACTGAGAAACCTAAAAATATACAAAATAGACACTCAGAGTCTTAGAAAAAAATATTTCCTTGATTCATATCAATGCACATATTATTTATGTGTAAAGTTAAATGGAAGTACTTAATCGTAGATATTTTTCATTAGGCTCCTTTGTTTAATGTCATATATGTAGATCGAAAAGTTCACCTTAGTGGGATTATATTAAAAGCACTGTTTCAGGATGATGTTCAAACAGTGTGTTTTGCTTACAACTTTTGTTTAAGTAAAAAAGGTCTGGTGAGTTTCAATAGCATGTGCATGGTATGATGAAACCCTTTGCTCCATTAGTGGGCTTCTCTCTCAGGGCTGTATCTCTCATGAAATCTTTACATTCCCAGGTTCAGAGTTGCTTAAGAGGTATAGTAGTCAGGCCTAAAACAGATACTTTTAGAATTTAATTTCTAGATTGAAGGTGATGTTAGAAATAATGAAATAAATAAACCGAGAGAGTAACATGGATGCATATACACTAACATATGAACATATGTAAATAGATAGGCAATGGGAATTTGTTGCAGGGAACTCAAACCAGGGCTCTGTAACAACCTAGAGGGGTGGGATGGGGAGGGAGATGGGAGGGAGGTTCAAAAGGGAGGGGATATATGTATACTTATGGATGATTCATGTTGATGTTCGACAGAAAACAACAAAATTCTGTAAAGCAATTATCCTTTAAATTAAAAAATAAATGCATTAAAAGAAATAATGAAAACTCTACTGAGAAGGTGAATTACAAATTTAAATATCCAAATAATAGCATGTCTATATTATCACAGGGGAACCAGATCACTTGCCACAAATGATTTATGTTCCTTGATGAAATGAGAAGAGAAATATAGTTTTGGGGGGTTTGTAATGAAAATTTAGAGTATCAGTTAGCACCTGCAATGCTGAAAGTAACAGAAAACCCAACTCAAAATAGCCTACATGATAAAGGAGATTGATTGCTCAAGCAAGAAAAACCAAGAGGCAGGGCAGACTTCAGGGCTACTTGACCCAGAGGCTGCTGATCACTCAGGGTTTGCCTCTCTAGGTCTCTGTGGATTAGGGCAAGGGCCCCATCCCAAGTCTGCCTCTCCCTGAGGTGAGATGATGGTGCCCAGCTTCAGTGGACTTCTTTGCTTCCTTTCCAGTTCACGGGAGAATTAAGCCAGTCAATAAGATTCTCCTTGGGCTAGGAGACTGAGAGTAGGTTCACCTTTCCCTAAAAATATGGACTATGTAGAGAAGGAATAAATGCATAACCCTTCTACCCTCCCCTCCAAATTCTAGTTTCCAAAAGGAAGGGGAATGTGGGTAGATAACTAATATTTTTATGTTATACAATTAGGCAGAATTTTCCAATTAGATTTGACATATATCAGTGAAATACATTAGCATAATGCCCATGATTTTATTTAGGAAAAATATCAGGAAATTTTAGACTTTAAATATTAGCATATGGAAGGATTTCTATTACAAGAGATATATAAATTGAACCTTACAAAACATGGGGTGTGGGGGAAATGGAGAATCACATTTTTTTACTATAAATAATATTGAGGAAAGGTATATGGAATAGTTTATATTGTTTTGCTGGCATCACTTTAAATTTTCACATCCAATAACCCTCACTGCTTTTGTCTTTTGTTCTTTTTAGGCCATAGAAAAAAATGAAAACTCTTTTAAAAACTAATAATCAGAGCTGCCTGGTTGACAAGGGAGCCTTGGGTTTCAAGGAAACCCTGAAGCAAGGATTCTAATCAAAGATTCAGGGGCAATTTGAGTTTGCATTTAAGATCCATCTGCTTGTAGCAGTTGCCGTGTGTTATATTCAACTGATACAAAGCACTGTGAAGAAATACTCTGTTACAATCTCTGATGACACTACAATACACTATATGTATTTCATAATATAATTGTAGATAGAAACTTGGTTTGCTTTATTCAAATTATGATTGTTCCTTAAAAGCAGAACTTGAAAATTAACTTTATCTACATAACTGATCAACCTAAGTATTATATATACTATTTTATACCTAGCAATGAGCAGTGTTTCAAAATAAAATATATAGAAAATGAAATCCCTTCACAGAAGCGAATTATTTCTTATTTCAAGTAAGAAATATGATATGATGCCTTGAATAATTGTTCAATTTGTACAGCAAAGATTATTATACTGACCAGTGATTTTACTAATATAAAAGGAAGGTGTGGGGGAATTTCTATGAAAAAACAAACAGCAACAACTAAAAAACCTAAACTGATTGTAATCCTTCCACCTCAAAATCAGAGAAGTGACTTGACTTAATCAGTGGAAAATAAGTTCTTTGGAGTTTGCATTTCCAAGGAGTTGCAGTTGGCTTTTCATGTAGTGGTTATTCTCCTTTTTTAAATGAACTTGTGTATTCACATCAGTAGCTTCTCTCCTTCAGTCAAATAAAAATTCAATGTAAGGAAAGAAAGTTCAAGAAATTTACGAGCATCCTTTCCTTTTTTGTGCTTTTAGGGAATGTGGGTGCATTTCTGTAGCAAAGGAAAACATTCCTCTCAAGAATCTTTGAATTTTCTACGTAGACTTAGAAAACAGTGTCGCTAGCATTGTTTACTTGAGTAATACTTTTCAGTCATATGCAAGCTGTTTTATTTGGGAGAGAGCTGCTAACTTAGATAAAACTTTTGAAAGAAAAAATAATGATTACAGTGACACATATATTTCTGAACCAGATTTTTTTTGTTTGTATGGTCAGATACCATATGGATGGAATTTTTTCCCAATCTTCATTTTTCCTTCATAAATGTCTTTACAATACCAGCACAATTTGTGAAAAGATCTTTTAATTATCAATATAAACTAGATAACTCAAGTTCTAATCTATATCAAACATCTCCACCTTTAAGTTTCTATTCATTTCATTTTTGAGGATTCGTGGGCATTCTTGTTTAATTAGTAGTATGAGTGGTAGAATCTGAGGTCTCAAATTATTAGCCAAAGTCACTGGGTTATCTCCTTAAAGCTGATCAGATAGGTTTTCTTTCAACCATCCTATTACAGGAGGTTTTTGTAAACTAGCGTTATAAACGATTATTTTTAGTTAAGAGAAGCCCCAGGAAAGATTAAAAAAATGGGTATAAAGACATTCCAGTTCTTGATCTTATCTTTTTCTCATCTCAACCTTTAGAGAGTCTTGCTGGAAGAACACAAGGAAAGGCAGGAAGGCTTCTTACAGATCTTTGAGACCTCCTTCCACTCAAATCCCAGGGGAGCTAGAACGCTATACCTCTGTGGTTCAAAAAGTCTTTGGACCAGAAAAGGGGCCTTTATCTGCCAACATTTCAAACATATTCAATCAAATATTGATCTAGAAAATCAGCTACTTTTTCCTCTAGCAAAGAAATTAAATTAGTACTACCAACTGAAGGCCTTATACATGGTCCTCGGGAAGATAATGATGGTACCCTAGGCTGTTCCTAGGATCAAAAGTTTATATGGACCCCAAACTGATTTAACATTTTCTGTAATGCATGGAGACAAAAGGGTGAAAGATCTGCTTGCCAATAGTAATGTGCTGGAGATTATCTCATGTGGCGAGTCCTTGCATCAAGAAGCCAGGTTATGGTTTTCAAATCCATCTCATCTCTGAAAATAAAAGGAATGGAATGTGGCCTGTTTCACCTCACTCTGAAAGGTTTTCATCACCAGAAATATCTGATGGCTCTTATTCAAGTTGACAGGAGCACAAGTTTCTCTGACTCATAAACAGTCCTTCTCTCTATTGTATCCTGTTTCCAAGGAGTACCGGATGTTATGTTATTAAAGAACAGGAGGTTTGTCTGCCTATTCTTCCATAAATATGAGGGTAACAAAAAAATGATAAAAAGCTTCACAAATCCTAACATCTTTTGGAATAGCGAGTGTAATTTATAAAATAATGTGTTTGAGTTAGTGCATGATAGAAAAGACCACCTTTAACCTCTACATACTGAAAAATGTGACCCAATTTTAATTAGAAATGTTAGGTTGTTTATCTCTTCCAGTGCCTACAATTTATTTATATGTTACACTTACTTATAGTCCCAAACAGTTCTTTTTCTTGAGATGTCTTTGAATTTTTCTTTACTTTGTCGAGGAAATGAGAATGGATTGTATACCTTACAAATTGAACATGCACATATCAAAAGTTTCATAAATGAGTAA
This sequence comes from Cervus elaphus, assembly GCF_910594005.1. Taxonomy (NCBI): domain Eukaryota; kingdom Metazoa; phylum Chordata; class Mammalia; order Artiodactyla; family Cervidae; genus Cervus; species Cervus elaphus. Next base: position 63,571,943 of record NC_057825.1, on the reverse strand, counting down.
AACTAGGAAAACAAACTCTCTTTGAATCTTAAAAATGGGGTAGCCATGGCCATCAGCATTATGAACCTACTAATTACAAGGCAGCATTGCAGAGACTAAGAGTGTGGACACCTACTTTACTCAGCAAATTAATGCTTTTCAGGCTATGGAATTATTAGCTGTTTGACACAGAAGTTAGATTCTTAGGGAAGATGAGGTATATTTTGAAAATCTGGCACTAACTTTGGGTTTTTAATGCTATTGATCTTTTTTGGGAAGATCATTTCAAACATTGTCACCATGAGGTCACTTGTTAATTCTTTTGACTGAATTGACTGATAACACAACCAAACAGTTTCTCTAAATTGACTTGTTTTAAGCAATGTGGTGATACTGTCAAATAATTATGGAAAGAAATAGTGTTCATCAGTGACGACTACTCTCAGTCACTTTGCTAAGTAACAAGATACAGCAATGACCAAAATATACATGGATTCTGCTCTCAACTAACTGCATAGCAGACATAACATTCCTTCTGTGATAAGAGATGTGAAGAGGTACAGACATTTGTTAAGCACGTGGTTTGGGAACAGCGTTTTGTTTATTCATAAATCAACATGGAAACTTGTATGAAGGTTAAAAAGATGAATTGCAAGTGGAAGAACTAAGCAGATCTGACTTAATGGAATTCATACAGAAAAAAATGCATAAGAAGAGTTGTGCTTATGGCAAGCTCAGTAGGATACCATGTGATGTGACTTTCCAAATAACTCAAGCAGTTTTAGAATGATTAACAGGAGTCCAGGGTATAGACTAAGGAAGGAAAAAGGCATCTGTGTATTTGACACTGGTCACATGTTTTAGGCTCCTTTTCTGGGAAGTACAACTTAAAAGGGTTATTGAAAATCTGGTGGTGTCCCAAGGAGCTGACTCTGTACAGTGAAAGGTCCAGAGACCACATCTATGAGAAACATTTGAATAAAGTGGGAAGCTTGGCAAAGAGAAAACAAGGGAGATTATGATAGTGTCTTTAAATAATTAATATGCTGTCATGGAAGATGAATTAGATAATGTTGTATAGCCATACGTGACAGATCTTAGACCAACCAAAGGGTGGAAGTTACAAGATTAGGTTTAACATTAATGATGAACCTTTCAACAATAAAAGCAAGTTGAAAGTGTAATGCGCCCCTTTGTGAGGTATGGATTCTATGGCATCAGAAATGCTCAAGTAGTGGCTTGAATTAAAACATTTTTCAAGAATGCTAAGGAAAGATTTCTTAACATTAATTGAGGCACTAGATCAAATATTTTCTAAGGTCTTCCACCTCTGATTTTCTATGATTTTGTATTATATTTGATGGAAAATTTGTCTTCTAGAATGTAAAATGTTCATTTTTTTTTTTTCCTGCAGAAATCTAGTAAAAGTCTATCACTGTGGGGGAAGAATAAATCACACACAGTCTCTGATTTCCAGCTGCTGCAGCCTAGTAGACAGAACGAGCATTTGAAAACAAAGAAGTGACTCAGGATGAATTCAGTGCTGTGACACAGTTATATGCAAACTTCTGTGAGAAAACATGATAGTAGTCAATCCTGATGGAGGTGGTAACAAGGGAAAAGTAGAAAAGCCTAACAGAGGAGGCAGGATATAATTCTTCCTGATTTTGTTTTCTATTTAAGGTATGTGTGCATGCGTGCTCAGTCACTTCAACTGTGTCTGACTGTTTGTGACCTTACGGACTATAGCCCTTGGGACTCCTCTGTCCATGGGACTCTCAGGGCAAAATACTGGAGTAGGTTGCCATGCCCTCCTCCAGGGTTTTAAGGTATGGGTGAAACATAAAAAGAGTCAGTGATCCAAAGCAAAGTGCACATTTTGTTACCTTCTGCCGAGGTGCTTCAGTTTACTGTGCGGTATATGCACACAAATTTAGTAAAGTATATTTCTGTGTCTGTCCAATATTGAGTCCTATATTCAACACAGAATAGAGATATAGGGCCTAGTTGTAGAGTCCATATGTAAGCTATAGAATGTGTATATCTGTGTTGGGCATAATAAGCTCTATGGATATATAAACAAAATTGTGTTAATCCTAACACATTATTTAACTTTTGCACCCAAAGTATTTTATTTTTATTAAATATGTCCACTTGCAGATAAGCAATTTCCTTCCTCTATAGTGGTTTTAAGAAAGAAAACTCAATAGCTTTATTGAAATTTAATGCAAATACCATGTAATTTACCCACTTAAAGTGCATAATTCAATTGTTTTTAGAATATTCACTGATACATACAACTATTACCATAGTTTTAGAACATTCTCATCACCTCAACCCCCATTCACTTTAGCTATGACTCCCTTTTCTTCTATCCCCTTCAGACCTAAGCAAACACTTATCTACTTTCTGAATATATTTGCCTATTCTGGATATTTTATGTAATATGTTGTATTCCATGATTGACTTTTTTCACTTAGCATTAAGTTTTCAAGATTCATTTATGTTGCAGAGTATATTGATATTCATTCTTTTTGTGTCCAAATAAAAATCCATTGTATGAGTATACCACATTTTGTTTATCTGTTCCATCAGTTGATGGGCACTTGGGTTGTTTCTAACTTTTGGCTATTATAAATATATTATTTATATATGTATTATAAATAATGCAGCTACAGATATTTGTGTATATTTTGCATTTATCTGTAACCAGGAGTGGAATTGCTGGGTCTTATGTTAGTTCAAGTTTTATGGTTGGAGAAACTTCTGGACTGTTTTCCGAAGTGGTTGTGCCATTTTACATTCCCACTGGTGATGTATGAAGGTTCCAATTTCTCTATATTTTTGTTATTATCTGATTTTTCGATTCCAGCTATCCTAGTGAGTGTGATGTGGTATCTCATTGTGGTGGTCCCTAACGACAAATTATGCCAAGCGTCTTTTCATGTGATTATTGGCCATTTGTATTAAAAGTTGTTTAGCAGATATATGATTTGTAAAAGTTTTCTCCCATTCTGTGGATTGTCTTCAGTTTCTCAATATTGTCTTTCAAAGCATGAAATTTTTAACTTTGATCCAGTTCAATCTAAGTTTTCTACGTTGCTTGTGCTTTTTTGTCACATCTAAGAATTTAGTGCCAAATCTGAAGTGATGAAGATTTACCCCTATGTTTTCTTCTAAAGATTGTATAGTTTTAGCTCGTACATTTAGGCCTTTGACACTTTGCATTAATATTTGTACATCATGTGAAATGTACATTATGTACATTGTGCAGGTAGCCATTCAGTTGTCCCAGAACAATTGTTGAAAAGGCTATTTTTTCCCCATTAAACAGATCTTGTTAGAAATCAGTTGACTGTAGATACATGGGTTTATTTCTAAACTATTCATTCTAATTTGTTGATCTTATCATTGGGCCTGTATCACACTCTCTTATCATTGCTTGGTTTGTAGTAAGTTTGGAAATCTAGAAATACATGTTTTCCAATTTCATTCTTTTTCTTTTAAAAATTGTTTGGTTATGCTGGGTCCTGTGCAATTCCCTATGAATGTGAGAAGCAGCTTGCTAATTCCTATCAAAAAAAACAAAAAAACCAAAAAAACAACCCACTGGGATCCTCAGAGGGATTGCACTGAATCTGCAGATCAATATTGGCAGTACTGCCATCTTAGCACAACAAAGTTCTGATTCGTGAATATGGGATCAGTCAGTTCAATTCAGTCGCTCAGTCATGTCTGACTCTTTGTGACCCCATGGACTGCAGCACACCAGGCCTCCCTGTCCATCAACAACTCCCGGAGCTTGCTCAAACTCATGTCCATTGAGTCAGTGATGCCATCCAACCATCTCATCTTCTGTCATCCCCTTCTCCTCCTGCCTACAATCTTTCTCAGCATCAGGGTCTTTTTATGAGTCAATTCTTCACATCAGGTGGCTAAAGTATTGGAGTTTCAGCTTCAACATCAGTCCTTCCAATGAATATTCAGGACTGATTTCCTTTAGGATGGACTGGTTGGATCTCCTTGCTGTCCAAGGGACTCTCAAGAGTTGTCTCCAGTACCACAGTTCAAAAGCATCAACTCTTTGGTGATCAGGTTTCTTTATGGTCCAACTCTCACATCCATACAGGACTACTGGAAAAACCATAGCTTTCACTAGGCAGAATATTGTTGGCAAAGTAATGTCTCTGCTTTTTATTAAGCTGTCTAGGTTGGTCATAACTTTCCTTCCAAGGAGCAAGCGTCTTTTAATTTCATGGCTGCAATCACCATCTGCAGTGATTTTGGAGCCCCCCAAGATAAAGTCTGTCACTGTTTCCCCATCTATTTGCCATGAAGTGACAGGACCAGACGCTATGATCTTAGTTTTCTGAATGTTGAGTTTTAAGCCAACTTTTTCACTCTCCTCTTTCACTTTCAATAAGAGGCTCTTTAGTTCTTCTTCATTTTCTGTCATAAGTATGGTGAAAGTGAAACTTTAGTCACTCAGTTGTGTCCGACTCTTTGCAACCTCATTGACTCTACCAGCTCCTCTAGTACACGGGATTTTCCAGGCAAGAGTACTGGAGTGCATTGCCATTTCCTTCTCCAATAAGTGTGGTGTTATCTGCATATCTGAGGTTATTTATATTTCTCCCAGCAATCTTGATTCTAGCTTGTGTTTCATCCAGTCCAGCATTTTTCATGATGTACTCTGCATATAAGAATGCAAAAGTAGGAAGTCAAGAAATACCTGGAGTAACAGGAGAATTTGGCCTTGGAATACAGAATGAAGCAGGGCAAAGGCTAATAGAGTTTTGCCAAGAGAACGCACTGGTCATAGCAAACACCCTCTTCAAACAACACAAGAGAAGACTCTACATATGGACATCACCAGATGGCCAGCACCAAAATCAAACTGATTATACTCTTTGCAACCAAAGATGGAGAAGCCCTATACAGTCATCAAAAACAAGACCAGAAGCTGACTGTGGCTCAGATCATGAACTCCTCTTTGCCAAATTCAGAGTTAAATTGAAGAAAGTAGGGAAAACCACTACTTCATTCATTCAGGTATGACCTAAATCAAATCCCTTACAACTATACAGTAGAAGTGAGAAATAGAGTCAAGGGATTAGATGTGATAGACAGAGTGCCTGAAGAACTATGGATAGAGGTTCGTGACATTGTACAGGAAGCAGTGATAAAGACCATTCCCTCAAAAAAGAAATGCAAAAAGGCAAAATGGTTGCCTGAGGAGGCCTTACAAACAGCTATGAAAAGAAAAGAAGTGAAAAGCAAAGGAGAAAAGGAAATATACACCCATTTGAATGCAGAGTTCCAAAGAATAGCCAGGAGAGATAAGAAAGCATTCCTCAGTGATCAATGCAAAGAAATAGAGGAAAACAATAGAGTAGGAAAGACTAGCGATCTCTTCAAGACCATTAGAGATACCAAGGGAACATTTCATGCAAAAATGGGCACAATAAAGGACAGAAATGGTATGAACCTAACAAAAGCAGAAGATATTAAGAAGAGGTGGCAAGAATACACAGAAGAAATGTACAAAAAAGATCTTCAGACCCAGATAATCACGATAGTGTGATTAGTCACCTAGAGCCAGACATCCTGGAATGTGAAGTCAAGTGGGCCTCAGGAAGCATTACTACAAACAAAGCTAGTGGAGGTATAGAATTCCAGTTGAGCCACTTCAAATCCTAAAAGATGATGCTTTGAAAGTTCTGCACTCAATATGCTAGCAAATTTGGAAAACTCAGCAGTGGCCACAGGAATGGAAAAGGTCAGTTTTCATTCTAATCCCAAAGAAAGGCAATGCCAGAGAATGCTCAAACTACTGCACAATTGCACTCATCTCACATGCTAGCAAAGTAATGCTCAAAATTCTCTAAGCCAGCCTTCAGTAGTACTTGAACTGTGAACTTCCAAATGTTCAAGCTGGATTTAGAAAAGGCAGAGGAACCAAAAATCAAATTGTCAACATCTGTTGAATCATCGAAAAAGCAAGAGAATTCCAGGAAAACATCTGTTTCTGCTTTATTGACTATGTCAAAGCCTTTGACTGTGTGGATCACAACAAACTGTGGAAAATTCTGAAAGAGATGGGATTACCAGACCACCTGACCTGCCTCCTGAGAAATCTGTATGCAGGTCAAGAAGCAACAGTTAGGACTAGACAAGGAACAACAGACTGGTTCCAAATCAGGAAAGTAGTACATCAAGGTTGTGTATTGTCACCCTGCTTATTTAACTTATATGCAGTGTACATCATGAATATGGGATAGTTTCCCATTTATTTAGATCTTCTTTCATTTCTTTCAACACTGCTTTGTAATTTTCAGAGTATAAGCCTTGTACATTTTTTGTTAAATTTCTTGGCAAACATTTTATTCTTTTTAATACTTTCTTAACTGGAATTGTTTTCTTAAATTTCAGTTTCAGATAGTTTATTGCAAGCACTTAGCAAGGCAATTGATTTTTGTTTTTTGGCCTTATATCCTGGGATCTTTCTAAACTCATTTATTAGTTCTGATAATTTTTCAACAAGTTCCCTAAGATTTTCTATATACAAGGTCATGTCATCTGCAAATAGAAATAGTTTTGCTTCCTTCTTTCCAATCTGGATGCCTCTATTGTGGCTTATTAAAAAAAAAAAAAAAACTTTAATAGAAAAAAGTGGGGTAAGAAAAGGACAGATACCATGCTGAAACATGCATATTTAGGTTTCTGTGAACTCACATTGGAGGTATAATATTACAGCCCCAAATAGGTTACAGTTTCATAATACTTACTTTGCACCAGTTTATACTTATTAACTTATTTAGTAATCACAAAATCCCTATGAGATTGCTGTATTTCATTTCATAGATGAGGCTGCTAAGGCACAGAAATGTAAAAGGTCCCACAGCCCAAAAGTGGCAAAACTCGAATGAAGGAGTTAATAACCACAGCCAACAGTGGATTATACGTCATAATTTATAAGGGATTTTCAAATAATTTATATTTCCATTTGTGCTTAGTATAACTAAGCAGGAAATATGTACCCATTTTATGAATGACAAAACTGATGTTCAGAGGTATAGATCTGGAAAAGTTTCAGAATCAATAAGGCAGAATCTGAACTTAAGATATTTTGACTGAGGCTTTATTTATTACGAGTATACTAATCACAAGTATACTTCTGAGAGCCTTTCTTAATATTGGATATGGAGCAGCCCGCTGGCTTATAAGCAGGGCCGAAAATATTGCTAACTATTTCGCCCATGTTTCTTTGGATCCATGGGTCAAAGCTTCCCTGACTAATCCAAACAAAAAGAAAAAAAAGTGGGGGGGCGGGGCGCGGTTTATTGGAAGTGATTACAGCAGGTCATGGAACTGGAGAAAAAGCATGACTATCAAGCTTTGGAAAGTAAGATCTCAGGGCAGACATTGGAAACTGGTTACAGAATCTTTCCAGGGCTTTGTGATCAAGAGAAGTCAGATCCAACTCTTGTCTATTCTGGTGACATTCTGCTCAAGATTCTAATTCCAAGAAAAGTTTGATTTGATTGACCTAGCTTGATTCATTGGCCCACTCACTGACTTCTAAGTCGCATGAATACTAAGTTCAGTGGAGGATGGCAAAGAACAGTGATGCTGTCTTTAAGATGAAAAAATGGACTTTGTGATAGTTGAGCTCTTCTATCATGCTAATATGAGCAAACCATGATTCCTTCCTCTCTCACAGGTCACAAATCTCTAAAATAGGAAAAGTAAAAAGTCATCAGTGCATATGTTTCTAAAATTAACCTTTCAAATGATTCCTTGAGATTCACGTATGGAAAGAATTTCATTATTACATGAATATGAACCTTATGCTCTTGGCATCTTGTCTTATAGACTCCCACAAGGTACCAAGTATATATATATTTTGTATGTATATGTATATATAGGCTTCCCTGGTAGTTCAGCAGTAAAGAATACTTCTGCTAATTCAGGAAATGCAGTTTCAATCCTTGGGTTGGCAAATTCCCCTGGAGAAGGAAATGGCAACCCATATGTATACACATGTGTATTATATATACAACAATACTGGAGTGTGTCAGTCCCTGGGTGGGAAGATCTCCTAGAGAAGGAAATGGCAACCCACTCCAGTATTCTTGCCTATAAAATTTTATGGGCAGAGGAGCCAGGTGGGTTACAGTCCACGGGGTTACAAAGAGTCGAAGATGACTGACCAACTAACATACACACACATATACACAAATATAGTGCATGTGGATAATGTACATATATATCATATGTATAGTATAAAGTATATATTATATAAATTGACCCCATGGACTGTAGCCTACCAGGCTCCTCCATCTATGGGATTTTCCAGGCAAGAATACTGTAGTGGGTTGCCATTTCCTTCTCCAGGAAATCTTCCCGACCCAGGGATTGAACCCGGATCTCCCACATTGTAGGCAGACGCTTTACCTTCTGAGCTACCAGGGACTATATACACACACATTATATATGTGTATATAATACTGACTTTATTTTGGGGGGCTCCAAAATCACTGCAGATGGTGACTGCAGCCATGAAATTAAGACACTTACTCCTTGGAAGGAAAGCTATGACCAACCTAGACAGCTTAATAAAAAGCAGAGACATTACATTGCCAACAAAGGTCCATCTAGTTAAGGCTATGGTTTTTCCAGTAGTCATGTATGGATGTGAGAGTTGGACTATAAAGAAAGCTGAGCACCAAAGAATTGATGCTTTTGAACTGTGGTGTTGGAGAAGACTCTTGAGAGTCCCTTGGGCTACAAGGAGATCCAACCAGTCCATCCTAAAGGAAATCAGTCCTGGTGTTCATCGGAAGAACTGATGTTGAAGCTGAAACTCCAATATTTTGGCCACCTGATGCGAAGAGCTAACTCATTTGAAAAGACCCTGATGTTGGGAAAGATTGAAGGCAGGAGGAGAAGGGGGACAACAGAGCGTGAGATGGTTAGATGGCATCACCGACTCAATGGACATGAGTTTGGGTAAACTCCGGGAGTTGCTGATGGACAGGAAGGTGGCGCATGCTGCAATTCATGGGGTTGCAAAGAGTTGGACGTGACTGAGCAACTGAACTGAACTGATATACACACATATAGAGTATATACACAGATATACATGAATACATGTACACATTATATATATACACACATATATACATAATAAAGAAGAAAAACAACAATTTTTAGTGTCCAAAATGGAGGATATGAATATTCTACTTTTCAGTGGGGAAAAAAGTATTATCAATTTATTTTTATTTTATTTTTCACCTGTATATCTTCATCTCAGGACATAGAATATAGTTATATTATGGGAATACCATTATTAATGTACTCTAAGTTCAATAGTTTATCAGCATAAAAATGTGCTTTAGCACAACAACAGCTTTTCCTACAGGTGGGACCTATGTTGTAAATTGCCTCCATTGCTTCATGCAGAAATGTGCCATTGACTGCTTAATTATAATTTTTTCACATAGTTTTGTTTTTCTTCATTATCATGCCCTCACCATAAGGTTCTATAATGCAGCTTACAAAAGAAAAGCCATGAGATGCTGGGGATAAAATGAGAAAAATCAAGAGGAGGTAAGGAGACGGGGAAATGAATTATTATTATGAATGGTGCCTTGCAAGAGTTCTGCACTGTATTTTTTTATATAAAGGAACAGAGCAATTTTAAAAGGTATATTTAAACTGGTGAAAGAGCAGTTTAATTGGTTATAAGTGTACAGGACATAGTACAGTTGGATTCCCCCTGGTGAAATCAATTTGTATTTCAGCATTTCTTAAGAAAGAACTTTGTTTTTCTGGAAGGTCACATCTATTGTCTTATCAGTGAAGATATTTGTGAATTTGACTGCAGGAGATGTAGACTGGCCAGTGAGCATGGTACAAAGAAGGTGGGCTTTCATAAATCAAAATTCCAAACGATTTTGCAGGTTTAGTTGAGTGGTGACACCTGCTCTCTTCCCCGCTGCCAGAGCATGGAATATGAATTTTGCACTGCCATGTCACATTGGCCCATGATAAACAAACCTATTTATTTTATAAGAAACAACAGCAACATGATATGACAACTGGAGCTGGCCCAGCGCAATTCAATTGTGTTATTTTCTGATAACAGGAGCATCGCTTGTGTCCTTCCTGTATATCACTTTCTCTGTGTAAATTTGGTGTTTTTTTCAAGTCTTTTTTTTTTTTTTTCAAGTCTTAAAGGCAAATCCAGCTTTTATTATCTTTGATAAGTGACATAGCAAGAGCTGCTGCTACTTGCAGTAAACTTACATTAAAAAATGATATAAAAAGATGAATTAAGATTCAATATGATTATGATTTATAATAAATAATTAGGCTGCTTTCAGATAATAATATTGTCTACCACATGGCTTATTTTCTTTATTGGAGGAGAGGGGTATAGGTCTACATCTAAAGGAACAATAGCTTCCAGCTCTCTTCTTTCTTTCAAAACTCTTTTATCAGTTGAGATGTTATCAGGTAAGATGTTCTATCTTAGATAATCTAGAATAATAATATACTTACATAAAAAGTGCAGAAAGCTTCTGTTTTATCATGCAAATCACAAGCAAACCTTGATTTTCAAATAAAAATGATTCATTTAAATTTCATGCGACAAATTTTAGAATTATTTTTACTGTGAAGTTTCCATGATAGAAAAGTAGAATTTCTCAGAAAAGAACTCATTTAAATCTTTTTGCCACCTCCAGAAAAGACAGTAAGCACTATACTAAACTTTGAAAGTGTCATAACATGCTTGTTTCATTTTCAAATTCTGCTATAAATTCTCCTTTCCCCTGTAAAACTCAGGTGCCCATAAAAGCTAAGGAATATCTGTGTCTTTGCTATTAACAGACATTATATATTAAATGCACAAAATAGCAACAGAAACTTGAAAAGCAAAATAAAACACAAAGCAAATCCATGTTTTTGCTGATTGTTAAACAACAAGCAATTCTTTACAATCATCATAACCTAGTCATGAGGGGTAATGAACTTTGCAACTGAGTTTTGAGCATAATATTACCTTTTCATTTTGAGTTGTCTTGTAGTAATATCCATTTGCTCTTCAGGGCTTGAATTTTAGGTACTCTTCTCTTTTTCACATTTCTTATATCCACTCATGATCACATCCATGGACTTATGCCAGGCTGAAAGTCTGTACACTGAACATCACACCCTATGTGACTGGGCTAGATTTGTAGCAACAGTGGGTAAGAACATGTTTGTGTGTGTGTGTGTGTGTGTTAGTTGCTCACTCATTTCTGACTCTTTGCAACCCCATGGACTGTAGCCAATCAAGTTCCTCTGTCCATGGAATTCTCCAGACAAGAATACTGGAATGGATTGCTACCCCCTCCTCCAGGGGGATTTTCCTGACCCAGGGATCAAAGCTGGGTCTCATACATAGCAGACGGATTCCTTGTGGTCTGAGTCACCAAAACAAAAACAAAATCTAAAACAAAACAATAACAACAACAACAAAAGAGCCAACACTGCAACATCCTTTATTCTGGAAGACGTGCTTGACTACATCTGAGCAGAATAGGTGATATGACTAAAGGTGAGATGACGGCTCCCACAGTTTTTCCTTTGATACACATAATAACTGGAGATGATTGGCATGTCACTTAACACTTGCCTCCCAGCTTGCTTATGACAGGTTGACCTGAAATTTGGTCTGTACTTCTCAAGCTAGAGGGCTGCCCTTAAGAGTCACTCAGGGTGTGGAAGGGCAGTTCAGTTCAGTCGCTCAGGCCTGTCTGACTCTTTGCGATCCCATGAATCGCAGCATGCACTGCCTCCCTGTCCATCACCAACTCCCAGAGTTTACTCAAACTCATGCCCATCGAGTCGGCGATGCCATCCAGCCATCTCATCCTCTGTAGTCCCCTTCTCCTCCTGCCCCCAATCCCTCCCAGCATCAGGGTCTTTTCCAATGAGTCAACTCTTCACATGAGGTGACCAAATTATTGGAGTTTCAGCTTCAGCATCAGTCCTTCCAATGAACACCCAGGACTGATCTTCTTTAGGATGGACTGGTTGGACCTTCTTGCAGTCTAAAGGACTCTCAAGAGTCTTCTCCAACACCACAGTTGAAAAGCATTAATTCTTCGGTGCTCAGCTTTCTTCACCTTCCGACTCTCACATCCATACATGACTACTGGAAAAACCATAGCCTTGACTAGACGGACCTTTGTTGGCAAAGTAATGTCTCTGCTTTTTTTTTTTTTTTTTTAATGTCTCTGCTTTTTAATAAGTTGTCTAGTTTGGTCATAAATTTCCTTCCAAGGAGTAACTGTCTTTTAATTTCTTGGCTGCAGTCACCATCTGCAGTGATTTTGGAGCCTGAAAAAATAAGGTCTGACACTGTTTCCACTGTTTCCCCATCTATTTGCCATGAAGTGATGGGACCAGATGCCATGAGCTTAGTTTTCTGAATGTTGAGCTTTAAGCCAACTTTTTCACTCTCCTCCTTCACTTTCATCAAGAGGTTTTTTAGTTCCTCTTCACTTTCTGCCATAAGGGTGGTGTCGTCTGCATATCTGAGGTTATTGATATTTCTCCCGGCAATCTTGATTCCAATTGTGCTTCTTCCAGCCCAGCGTTTCTCATGATATATTCTGCATATAAGTTAAATAAGCAGGGTGATAATACACAGCCTTGATGTACTCCTTTTCCTATTTGGAACCAGTCTGTTGTTCCATGTCCACTTCTAACTGTTGCTTCCTGACCTGCATACAGGTTTCTCAAGAGGCAGCTCAGATGGTCTGGTATTCCCATCTCTTTCAGAATTTTCCACAGTTTATTGTAATGCATACAGTCAAAGGCTTTGGCATAGTCAATAAGGCAGAAACAGATGTTTTTCTGGAACTCTCTTGCTTTTTCGATGATCCAGTGGACATTGGCAATTTGATCTCTGGTTCCTCTGCCTTTTCTAAATCCAGCTTGAACATCTGGAAGTTCATGGTTCATGTATTGCTGAAGCCTGGCTTGGAGAATTTTGAGCATTACTTTACTAGTGTGTGAGATGAGTGCAACTGTGCAGTAGTTTGAGCATTCTTTGGCATTGCCTTTCTTTGGGATTGGAATGAAAACTGACCTTTTCCAGTCCTGTGGCCACTGCTGAGTTTTCCAAACTTGCTGGCTGATTGAGTGCAGCACTTTCACAGTATCATCCTTTAGGATTTGAAATAGCTCAGCTGGGATTCCATCACCTCCACTAGCTTTGTTCATAGTGATGCTTTCTAAGGCCCGCTTGACTGCACATTCCAGGATGTCTGGCTTTAGGTGAGTGATCAGACCATCATGATTATCTGGGTCGTGAAGATCTTTTTTGTACAGTTCTTCTGTGTATTCTTGCCAACTCTTCTTAATATCTTCTGCTTCTGTTAGGTCCATACCATTTCTGTCCTTTATCGAGCCCATCTTTGCATGAAATGTCCCCTTGGTATCTCTAATTTTCCTACAGAGACCTCTAGTCTTTCCCATTCTGTTCTTTTCCTCTATTTCTTTGCATTGATTGCTGAGGAAGGCTTTCTTATCTCTCCTTGCTACTCTTTGGAACTCTGCATTCAAATGGATATATCTTTCCTTTTCTCCTTTGCTTTTCACTTCTCTTCTTGTCACAGCTATTTGTAAGGCCTCCTCAGACAGCCATTTTGCCTTTTTGCATTTCTTTCCAATGGGGATGGGCTTAATCCCTGTCTCCTGTACAATGTCGCGAACCTCTGAACCTCCGTCCATAGTTCATCAGGCACTCTGTCTATCACATCTAATCCCTTAAATCTATTTCTCACTTCCACTGTACAATCATAAGGGATTTGATTTAGGTCATACCAGAATGGCTAGTGGTTTTCCCTACTTTCTGCAATTTCAGTCTGAATTTGGCAATAAGGAGTTCATGATCTGAGCCTCAGTCAGCTCCCGGTCTTGTTTTTGATGACTGTATAGAGCTTCTCCATTTTTGGCTGCAAAGAATATAATCAGTCTGATTTTGGTGCTGACCATCTGGTGATGTCCATGTGTAGAGTCTTCTCTTGTGTTGTTGGAAGATGGTGTTTGCTATGACCAGTGCGTTCTCTTGACAAAACTCTATTAACTTTTGCCCTGCTTCACTCTGTACTCCAAGGCCAAACTTGCCTGTTATTCCAGGTGTTTCCTGACTACCTACTTTTGCATTACAGTTCCCTATAATGAAAAGGACGTCTTTTTTGGGTGTTAGTTCTAAAAGGTCTTGTAGGTCTTCATAGAACCGTTCAACTTCAGCTTCTTCAGTGTTACTGGCTGGGGCATAGGCTTGGATTACCATGATATTGAATGGTTTGCCTTGAAAACGAACAGAGATCATTCTGTCAATTTTGAGACTGCACCCAAGTACTGCTTTCGGACTCTTTTGTTGACCATGATGGTTACTCCATTTCTTCTAAGGGATTCCTGCCCACAGTAGTAGATATAATGGTCATCTGAGTTAAATTCACCCATTCCAGTCCATCTTAGTTCGCTGATTCCTAGAAGGTCGACGTTCACTCTTGCCATCTCTTGTTTGACCACTTCCAATTTGCCTTGATTCATGGACCTAACATTTCAGGTTCCTATGCAATATTGCTCTTTACAGAATTGGACCTTGCATCTATCACCAGTGACTTCCACTACTGGGTATTGTTTTTGCTTTGGCTCCATCCCTTCACTCTTTCTTCAGTTATTTCTCCACTGATCTCCAGTACCACATTGGGCACCTACCGCCCTGAGGAGTTCATCTTTCAGTGCCCTATCTTTTTGCCTTTTCATCTTTTCATGGGGTTCTCAAGGCAAGAATACTGAAGTGGTTTGCCATTCCCTTCTCCAGTGGACCACATTCTGTCAGACCTCTCCACCATGACCAGTCCATCTTGGGTGGCCCCACATGGCATGGCTTAGGTTCATTGAGTGAGACCAGGCTGTGGTCCATGTGATCAGATTGGCTAGTTGTCTGTGATTATGGTTTCAATGTGTCTGACTTCTTATACCCTCTTGCAACACCTACCCTCTTACTTGGGTTTCTCTTACCTTGGATATGGGATATCTCTTCACTGCTGCTCCAGTGAAGCCCCTCCAGTGGCTGCTCCTGTGGAAGCGCAGGGCTATAAATATCTCCCTGGGGAATGCAGAGGAGTGGCTGAGAGAGAGAGAGAAAAGATCTCTTCTTAACATGGCAATCCAAAGGAGGAGGCTGCCACAGTGTAAGGAATTTATAGCCTTGAGAAGGCTTCTGTGAGACAAAAGGGCACCTATTTGCAACTGTGGAGAAGTGACACTGGTGACAAGCACATCACTCCCTCAGAGTAAGTGAGATGATGCAGATGCTTTCTCTCTTATGGGAGGAAGAATCACTTTTATTATAAGGGGGAAGATTATGTGATTTCTAATGGTCTGAGCCAGACTTCTAGACAAGGTTATTGTTTTTCCAGTAGTCATGTATGGATGTTAGAGCTGGACTATAAAGAAAGCTGAGTGCCAAAGAATTGATGCTTTTAGACTGTGATGTTGGAGAAGACTCTTGAGACTCCCTTGGAATGCAAGGAGATCCAATCAGTTCAACCTAAAGGAAATCAGTCCTGAATATTCATTGAAAGGACTGATGCTGAAGCTGAAACTCCAATACTGATGCAAAGAACTGACTCATTTGAAAAGACCCTGATGCTGGGAAAGATTGAAGGCAGAAGGAGAAGGGGACAACAGAGGCTGAGATGGTTGGCTGGCATCGCCATCTCAATGGACATGAGTTTGAGTAAACTCTGTGAGTTGGTGATGGACAGGGAGACCTTGTGTGCTGCAGTCCATGGGGTCACAAAGAGTCGGACTCTACTGAGCAACTGAACTGACCTGAGCCAGACTTGCCTGTGAGTATTCAGGAGTCTCCTATGGAGTGGAAGTTTGGCCTCAGGCCAAACAACAAGGAAGGAACACAGCCCCTCCCACCAACAGATTTTGGATTAAAGATTTACTGAGCACAGCCCCACCCATCAGAACTAGACCCAGTTTACCCCATAGGGTAAACTCCCATCAGGAAGCTCTCATAAACCCCTTATCCTTATCCATCACAGGGCAGACAGAATGAAAACCACAATAACAGAAAACTAACCTAACATCATATAGACCACAGCCTTGTCTAACTCAATGAAACTATGAGCCATGTTATGTAGGTCCACCCAAGATGGGTCATGGTGGAGAGTTCTGACAAAACATGGTCCACTGGAGAAGGAAATGGCAAACCACTTCAGTATTCTTGCCTGGAGAACCCCATGAACAGTATGAAAAGGTAAAAAGATAGGACACTGAAAGATGAACTCCCCAGGTCAGAAGGTACCCCATATGCTACTAGAGATCAGTGGAGAAATAACTTCAAAAAGAATGAAGAGACAGAACCAAAGTGAAAACAATGGCCAGTTGTGGATGTGACTGGGGATGGAGGTCAAGTCTGATGATGTAAGGAACAATATTGCATAGGAACCTGGAATGTTAGGTCCATGAATCAAGGTATATTCAGTTCAGTTCAGTTCAGTTCAGTGACTCAGTTGTGTCCGACTCTTTGTGACCCAGTGAATCGCAGCATGCCAGGCCTCCCTGTCCATCACCAACTCCTGGTGTTTACTCAAACTCATGCCCATCGAGTCAGTGATGCCAGCCATCCAGGCATCTCATCCTCTGTCATCCCCTTCTTCTCCTGTACCCAATCCCACCCAGCATCAGGGTCTTTTCCAGTGAATGAACTCTTCGCATGAGGTGGCCAAAGTATTGGAGTTTCAGCTTCAGCATCAGTCCTTCCAATGAACACCCAGGACTGATCTCCTTTAGGATGGACTGGTTGGATCTCCTTGCAGCCCAAGGGACTCTCAAGAGTCTTCTCCAACACCACAGTTCAAAAGCATCAATTCTTCGGTGCTCAGCTTTCTTCACATCCAACTCTCACATCCAAACATGAACACTGGAAAAAACATAGCCTTGACTAGATGGACCTTATTGGCAAAGTAATGTCTCTGCTTTTTGATGTTTTTGCTGTTGCTTCCTGACCTGCACACAGGCTTCTCAAGAGGTAGGTCAGGTGGTCTGAGTCCCATCTCTTGAAGAATTTTCCACAGTATATTGTGATCCACACAGTCAAAGGCTTTGGCATAGTCAATACAGCAGAAATAGATGTTTTTCTGGAACTGTTTTGCTTTTTCGATGATCCAGCAGATGTTGGCAATTTGATCTCTGGTTCCTCTACCTTTTCGAAAACCAGCTTGTACAAAAAGAATCTTCAAGACCCATATAATCATGATGGTGTGATCACTCACCTAGAGCCAGACATCCTGGAATGTGAAGTCAAGTGGGCCTTAGAAAGCATCACTATGAACAAAGCTAGTGGAGGTGATGGAATTCCAGTTGAGCTATTTCAAATTCTGAAAGATGATGCTGTGAAGAGCTGCACTCAATCAGCCAGCAAGTTTGGAAAACTCAGCAGTGACCACAGCACCAGAAAAGGTCAGTAGTTCATTCCAATCCCAAAGAAAGGCAATCTCAAAGAATACTCAAACTACTGCACAGTTGCACTCATCTCACATGCTAGTAAAGCAATGCTCAAAATTCTCCAAGCCAGGCTTCAGCAAGGTACATTGGAAGTGGTCAAATAGGAGATGGTAAGAGTGAACACTGACAATTTAGGAATCAGTGAACTAAAGTGGAAGGGAATGGAAGAATTTAATTGAGATGACCATTAAATCTACTATTGTGGGCAAGAATCCCTTAGAAGATATGTAGTAGCCCTCATAGTCAACAAAAGAGTCAGAAATGCAGTACTTGGGTGCAGTCTTAAAAATGACAGCATGATCTCTGTTCATTTCCAAGACAAGCCATTCAATATCACAGTAATCCAAGTTATGCCCCAACTACTAGTGCCAAAGAAGCTGAAGTTGAACGGTTCTATGAAGACCTACAAGACCTTCTAGAACTAACACCAAAAAAAAAGAGATGTCCTTTTCATCACAGAGGACTGAAATGCAAAAGTGGGATGTCCAGAGATACCTTGAGTAACAGGCAAGTTTGGCCTTGGCGTACAGAATGAAGGAGGGCAAAAACTAACAGAGTTTTGCCAAGAGAATGCACTGGTCATAGCAAACACCATCTTCCAACAACACAAGAGAAGACTCTACACATGGACTTCACCAGATGGTCAGCACCAAAGTCAGACTGATTATATTCTTTGCAGCCAAAAATGGAGAAGCTCTATACAGTCATCAAAAACAAGACCAGGAGCTGACTGAGGCTCAGATCATGAACTCCTTATTGCCAAATTCAGACTGAAATTGCAGAAAGTAGGGAAAACCACTAGCCATTCTGGTATGACCTAAATCAAATCCCTTATGATTGTACAGTGGAAGTGAGAAATAGATTCAAGGGGTTAGATGTGATAGACAGAGTGCCTGAAGAACTATGGACAGAGGTTCGTGACACGTGTACAGGAGGCAGTGATCAAGACCATCCCCTAGAAAAAGAAATGCAAAAAGGCAAAATGGTTGTCTGAACAAGCCTTATAAATAGATGAGAAAAGAAGAGAAGTGAAAGGCAAATAAGGTAAGGAAAGATATATCCATTTGAATGCAGAGTTCCAAAGAATAGCAAGGAGAGATCAGAAAGCCTTCCTCAGTGATCAGTGCAAAGAAATAGAGGAAAATAATAGAACTGTAAAGACTAGAGATCTCTTCAAAAAAATTGGAGGTTCCAAGGGAACATTTCATGCAAAGATGGGCACAATAAAGGACAGAAATGGTATGGGCGTAACAGAAGTGGAATATATTAAGAAAAGGTGGCAAGAATACACAGAAGAACTATACAAAAAAGATCTTCAGACCCAGATAACCATGATGGTGTGATCACTCACCCAGAGCCAGGCATCCTGGAGTACAAAGTCAGGTGGGCCTTAGGAAGCATCACTACAAATAAAGCTACTGGAGGTGATGGAATTCCAGTTAAGCTATTTCAAATCCTAAAAGATTATACTGTTAAAGTTCTTGCACTCAATATGCCAGCAAATTTGGAAAACTCAGCGGTGGCCACAGGCCTGGAAAAGGTCAGTTTTCATTCCAATCCCAGAGAAAGGCAATGCCAAAGATTGTTCCATCTACTACACTATTGCACCCATCTCACATGCTAACAAAGTAATGCTTAGTTCTCCAAGCCAGACTTCAATAGTATGTGAACTGAGAGCTTCCATATGTTCAAGCTGTATTTGGAAAAGGCAGAAGAACCAGAGATCAAATTGCCAACAGCTATTGGATCATAAAAAAGCAAAAGAGTTCCAGAAAAAAACACCTACTTCTGCTTTATTGACTATGCCAAAGCTTTTGACTGTGTGGATCACAACAAACTGTGGAAACTTCTTCAAAAGATGGGAATACCAGACCACCTTATCTGCGTCTTGAGGAATCTGTATGCAGGACAAGAAGTAAGAGTTAGAACCAGATATGGAAAAAAATACTAGTTTCAAATTGGGAAAGGAGTATGTCAAGGCTGCATATTGTCATCCTGCTTATTTAAATTGTATGCAGAGTACATCATGAGAAATGCTGGGGTGGATGAAGCACCAGCTGGAATCAAGATTGCCAGGAAAAATATCAATAACTTCAGATATGCAGATGACACCACCCTTATGGCAGAAAGTGAAGAGGAACTGAAGAACCTCTTGATGAAAGTGAAAGAGGAGAGAGAAGGAGCTGGTTTAAACTCAACATTCAAAAAACTAAGATCATAGCATCCAGTCCCATCACTTCATGGCAAATAGATAGGGAAACAATTGAAATAGTGACAGACTTTATTTTCTTGGGCTCCAAAATCATTGCAGATGGTGAGTGCAGCCATGAAATTAAAAGGGGCTTCTTCCTTGGAAGAAAAGCTACGGCCAACCTGTTTGTTTTAGTCACTAATTCATGTCCAACTCTTTTGGACCCCATGGACTGTAGCCTGCCAGGTTACTGTGTCCATGGGATTTATCAGGCACAAATACTGGAGTGGCTTGCCATTTCCTTCTTTAATGGTCAACCTAGACAGCATATTAAAAAACAGAGAAATTACTTTTCCAACAAAGGTCCGTCTAGTCAAATCTATGGTTTTTCCAGTGGTGATGTATGGATTTGAGAGGTGGACCATAAAGAAAGTTGAGCACTGAAGAACTGATGCTTTTGAACTTTGGTATTGGAGAAGATTCTTGAGAGTCCCTTGGACTGCAAGGAGGTCCATTGTAAAGGAAATCAGTCCTGAATATTCACTGGAAGGACTGATCCTGAAGCTAAAACTCCAATACTTTGGCCATCTGATGTGAAGAACTGATTCACTGGAAAAGACCCTGATGCTTGGAAAGATTGAAGGCAGGAGGAGAAGGGGACAACAGAGAATGAGATGGTTGGATGGCATCTCCGACTTGACGGACATGATTTTGAGCAAGCTCTGGGTGTTGGTGATGGACAGGGAGCTCTGGTGTGCTGCAGTCCATGGGGTTGCAAATAGTTGGATCTGATTGAGCTACTGAACCAAAGAGAAGGGTCTTTTTAGCTCTGAGTCTTACAGTGTTACAACTTAGCTCAGTGCCTCCACGTTAAGGAAATTATACAAGGTTTAGACAGAGGAGTGTAATGAAAATCTGAACAATGTAGAATATGAGTTATTTCTAGGTGCCACAATCTAGCTCTGTCTCTATTACTATCCAGATCTAAGACCCTCAACATTTCAGTGCCTCTTTCTCCATCTATCCAAAATAAAATAGAAATAATACCTATTCTGCTCCTATCACCAATTATTGTAAGGCTCAAGATGAAAATTAACAGGCTCATATGAAAGTGCTATGCTTTTGAGCATTATCATATACAAGCCTCCTGGATATGCAAGTGAGCAAAAGTCCTCCACTTCCTGCACATTCCCCGTAGCATGACATTGTTTACTGGAACTTCTTCCCCAAAGAACTTCTTCTTACCTTCTTCTTGACCGTGAAATGTGCCCCCAAACTTCATTCATTCATTTATGCACTCATTCATTCAACACCTATCTACACTCTGTGATAGGTGATGGGAATACAAAGAAGAAAAGATCATATTCCTGCCCACAATGAATTAATGTCCCAAAGAGGCAAAATACGAAAACTGATGAAATACATCACGTGAACACTACTGAAAGGAATGTGGGCATAAGCTGCAATGACAGCCATGAGAAAGTGTCAAGTGTGAATAGGAAGTGTGGAAAATTTTCACAGAAGAGGAAAAGTGGAATTCAAAAGCTGAATTGATGCCAAGGGAACGTGGAAACATGCATGTGGTCTGTGGTGGAGAGTAATTTTAGGGGACAGGAGTGCTATGTGCTGAGACTAGGAAGTGTGAAAGAATAGTCCATTCCAGGAATAGTTCTTATGTACTATAGACTAAAAAAACCCCAAGGGTATGTGGAGGATATAGTCATAAGTAAAATCTTAATCAAGAAGTATTTGATTAAGGTTTGGATAGGAATTTGAAACTTATCCAGTAGGTGATAGCTGTAATTGTTAAATATTAGTTATTAATAAGATTGCATTTGCAGTTTGAAAAACTAATTTTGGGGATGTAACTACTAGAAATAGTAAGGTTTTTTGTTGTTGTTGCAGTTTTGTTTAGTCGCTGAGTTGTGTCTGGCTTTTTTGCAACCCCATGAAATGTATAGCCTGCCAGGCTCCTCTGTCCATGGGGTTTTCCAGGTAAGAATACTGGAGTGGGTTGCCATTTCCTTCTCCAGGGGATCTTCCCCACCCAGGGACTGAACCCACATCTCCTTCATTGGCAGGCAGATTCTCTACCACTGAGCCGCCAGGGAAGCTCCAGAAGTAGTAAAAGTAAAGGATAAGAATTCTGTATGAAACGTATTCAAGGAATGTAGGACTTTTTTTTTTTTAAGGGAAAAAAAGAGAGTAAAAGAGAGTAATATTGTCCTGAGGTAGTTGTTTAGAGGTTGGTTTAAAGGTTGTTCTAGAATGAGAAAGAGGACAGTGGAGAACAAAAGCCTGAATGGATCTAGAAAGTTGTAAAGGGTCTGTGAAAAGTTGTAAAGGGTCAAATAAGGGGAAAGAAAAGAACAGAGAATCATTTCATGTGGTCAAGTTGGCTAAGACTAAATTAGTTTACTATGTTTTTAAAATGAGCTTTAATATTGAGTACTGATGTCAAGTTAGAGTTTGTTTTTCTCTCTCAAAAGGACAGAATTTCTTTGATAATCAGTGAACTCTTAACATAAGACTGTAAAAGATTTTTCTTTACCTTTTGAAAAATCCACAGAGGAAGCAAAGATTCTGTGTCTTTTTGTTGTGGTGTGTTGTCTTTATTTCACTCTCAATTGGAAAAGGAGTATGTCAAGGCTGTATATTGTCAGCCTGCTTATTTAACTTATATGCAGAGTGCATCATGAGAAACGCTGGGCTGGAAGAAGCACAAGCTGGAATCAAGATTGCTGGGAGAAATATCAATAACCTCAGATACGCAGATGACACCACCCTATGGCAGAAAGTGAAGAAGAACTAAAAAGCTCTTGATGAAAGTGAAAGAGGAGAGTGAAAAAGTTGACTTAAAGCTCAACATTCAGAAAACTAAGATCATGGCATCTGGTCCCATCACTTTATGGCAAATAGATGGGGAAACAGTGGAAACAGTGTCAGACTTTTTTTTTTCGGGCTCCAAAATTACTGCAGATGGTGATTGCAGCCATGAAATTAAAAGATGCTTGCTCCTTGGAAGGAAAGTTATGACCAACCGAGATGGCAT
The DNA here is from genome assembly GCF_910594005.1 of Cervus elaphus. Lineage (NCBI taxonomy): Eukaryota > Metazoa > Chordata > Mammalia > Artiodactyla > Cervidae > Cervus > Cervus elaphus. Next base: position 63,549,129 of record NC_057825.1, on the reverse strand, counting down.
ATTAAAAAGCAGAGACATTACTTTGCCAAGAAAGGTCCATCTAGCCAAGGCCATGGTTTTTCCAGTGGTCATGTATGGATGTGAGAGTTGGATGGCAAAGAAAGCTGAGCGCTGAAAAATTGATGCTTTAGAACTGTGGTGTTGGAGAAGACTCTTGAGAGTCCCTTGGACTGCAAGGAGATCCAACCAGTCCATCCTAAAGGAGATCAGTCCTGGGTGTTCATTGGAAGGACTGATGTTGAAGCTGAAACTCCAATACTTTGGCCACCGCATGTGAAGAGTTGACTCATTGGCAAAGACCCTATTGCTGGGAAGGATTAGGGGCAGGAGGAGAAGGGGACGACAGAGGATGAGATGGTTGTATGGCATCATCAACTTAATGGACATGGGTTTGGGTGGACTCCGATAGTTGGTGATGGACAGGGAGGCCTGACGTGCTGCAATTCATTGGGTCTCAAAGAGTCGGATACGACTGAGCGACTGAGCAGAACTGAACTGAATTTTCTCATCATTAAATGAACTAAGTTTTTTATTTTTCTTTTTGGAATCATGTTACTTCTTATATTTACTTTCAAAATCTTTTATTGTTTCATAGTGGTATCCAATCCTATTTAATCAATTGTTCAAACTTTTGGTCATTTTGGACAATTTTTGATATCTTATCTTACTCAAATCAAACCCTAAATAAAATCTGATCTGAAACTGACTTTGAGATTTCCCAGAGGGTTCCTAGAAAAATCTCAAATGATTTATTCATTCATCTTTTGAAGAGAGAGATATTTAAAAACTAATTACATTTATTTTGTATGTTTAATTGCATAAAAACATTGTCAAATAAGAGGAGATACTTAATTCCCCCTAAGGGTTATATTTGCATGGGTATATGTTGTTAATATTAAGTATTTCAAAATTATATAAAGTTCATAGAAATTTGTCAGTGTTCTACTCGTTCATGATATCGCCTGATATGTTATCAGTTGTAATTGCAATTATTACCTTTAAAGTTGTATGTCACAGAAACAAGGTAAGTTCCTTATCTGTTGCATAACAGTTATCCTCCCTCATCTGCCATTTCACTTTCCATGGTGTTAGTCAAGCATGGCCTGAAAATATTAAATGGAAAAGCCAGAAAGAAATGATAGTTAAGTTTTAAATCGTGTGCCCTTCTGAGTAACTTGATGAAATCTTGAACGATCCTGCTCCTTCCTGCTCAGAGTCCCCAAATGCTGACATCTTCTACTCTGACATTTAACTGTTGACATCATCATGGTCCTGTGATCCAAGGTCACCTGAAATGAATAATCCTCTTCTGACTTTTTGTCATAAGGTCAATAGTAGCCCAACACTACATCACAATTTTCCATTCACCTTCCTTCATGTCACCAAGTAAGATTTTATCATCTCACATCATCCCAATAAGAAGAGGGAGTATAGTACAAAGAGATATTTTGGGAGTGAAAGCGAGTCCCCATCCACATAACTTTTATTACTACAGTATAGTTATGAGTATTCTATTTTATTATTAGCTATAATCATTGTTCATAACTTACTGTGTCTAATTTATGTTAAACTGTATCATAGATATGTATAGGAACAAATAGTATACTTAGGGTTCATTACTATCTGCAGTTTTAAGCATTTACTGGGGGTCTTTGAATGTATCCACTGTGGATAAAGGGAAGACTACTGTATTTTTATAAGGAACTCTTCATAAATCTTTAATGATGGCCATTTTAACTCTTTTGCTTTCATGGATAGTTATTGTTTTATTTTGACACTTTTTGAAAGCTCTTGCAATCATCAATAAGCCAGGATGCTTCCTTCTCAACAAAAGAAACTGTCTCAGAGATCCATGGAAATGATTGTGATAGGAACTGTGGGGTACCAGCTTCTGGTGGCTTTGCTTAAATAACTTGGAGATCATACCACTGGACTGGGTAAAGATTTTGAGAACATTAGTGGGGAAGTTGATGGGTGCATAAAATAGGTAACTCAAGGTCAAGCAGAGCAAGAATTAATAACATGGGACTGAATGAACCGATGAGGGACAATTATTATTCTTATGGCCTTATATTTAGAGCATTAATAGTTCTTTAATATTCTATTTTCTGGATTTAAGGAATCCTTTTCTGTTTTCTCTTAAGCTAGCTATAACTCACAACAATTTAGTAAATTATAGGCTTCTCATAAAAAATGAAACATTTGTGTTTTTCTCTCTACCTAGCCCTTCCAGAATTTGGAAACTCTCATTGAGTATTCTTATTTTCATGGCAATATAGTTATTTGCCCAAATTCAATAGGAATCTGTTCTGCTTGTAACATAATTGGGGAAATTGATTTTATTACCAAGGCTTTGGCTGGAATGTCATACTTGAGAACAGTGTGCATAGCATCAGATATGAGCAAACTGTTTAAGGAACTAAGGTTGACTTCATGGAGCCAATGCTTACAAAGCACTCTAAAAAAAAAAAAAGAAGACCTGATACTAACTTAGACAGTTCCTGGTATTACAGATGAGTAAGGAAGGCCACTTAAGTTTCCAGGTCTACAAAACTTAAGCTGCTTTGCAGGCCCCAAGAAGAGAGTTCGGTTCAGTTCAGTTCAGTCACTCAGCCATGTCCAACTCTTTGCGAGCTCATGGACTGCAGCACGGCAGGCCTCCCCTTCCATCACCAGCTCCCAGAGTTTACCCAAATTCATGTTCACTGAGTCGGTGATGCCATTCAACCATCTCATCCTCTGTCATCCCCTTCTCCTCCCTCCTTCAATCTTTCCCAGCATCCAGGTCTTTTCCAATGAGTCAGTTTTTTGCATCAGGTGGCCCAAGTATTGGAGTTTCAGTTTCAACAGCAGTCCTTCTAGTGAACACTCGGGACTGATCTCCTTTAGGAAGGACTGTTTGGATCTCCTTGCAGCCAAGGGACTCTCAAAAGTCTTCTCCAACACAATAGTTCAAAATCATCAATTCTTCGGCGCTCAACTTTCTTTATAGTCCAACTCTCACATCCTTACATGACTACTGGAAAAACTATAGCCTCGACTAGACGAACCTTTGTTGGCAAAGTAATGTCTCTGCTTTTAAATATGCTGTCTAGGTTGGTCATAACTTTCCTTCCAAGACGTAATCGTCTTTTAATTTCATGGCTGCAGTCACCATCTGCAGTGATTTGGAGCCCCCCAAAATAAAGTCTGCCACTGTTTTCACTGTTTACCCATCTATTTGCCACAAAGTGATGGGATGGGATGCCATGATCTTAGCTTTCTGAAGAGAGGACTTCCCCTAAATCTACAGGTAGCATAGGTAAAGTCTAGTGGCAAGTCTTTAGATTGGCATCCCAACTTCAAGAAACTTTTAAAAGTCTTATCTGAAATTCCTTAGGAAAGTTCCAACAAAGCAAAGTTTAAAAGGCCTTTGTGGACATTTATGATTTTTGCTGAAGTAATATAAATGACCAGTACAATGTAATGAGTACATTGGACCCAGTCCAATGTAATGAGACTAGACTTTTTTCGTAAACAAGAGTTATTTTACTTTGATTATATTTGATCAGAATTGGGGTGATTGTACAGAAAACTTTTGTGTTTCAATGAAAAATTATAACACATCCTTGTGAGTTATCACTTATTCATTGTCTTTGAGTTCTTTTTCACCTCTTTGTCACCTAGATCCTGCTCTCCTGTATTTTTTATCAGTAATTCATGTTTCCAATTTTTCTCCCACCCACTTGGCTTGGCACCACTGAAAAACTAAAGCTGCCTTTTTCCTGAAGCCCTGTAAGCTGAAGGTGACTGACCTGATATAACCTCAAAGGCTTTATCACCACAACAGTTTGGGGCACTCAGAAATTTCAAGGAACACTTGCATGTCCCTATTTCTGCTCCAAGGCAAATGACCATGACAGTAGCATTACCACTATAATTCTCACTAAAGATGCTTCAAGCCCAACACTGAGACATCTTCTTGACCAGTTGCCCTCTGGACTTAAAAGTTAGGTTTATCACCTGGTCCAACGATTAATCTTTGCTTTTCTCTTTTTTTCAGACCTCCTACTTCATAACTTCTAACCTGAATCTCTCTCCACAGCAATCAACCTAACTTCTTTTTTTTCTGTCAAATTTCTAGGAAAGTTTTAGATAGGGAAATATGGAGACCCACTCAGACTTCTGAAGTTGGTATAAAGATTATTTTAAAGTGAAAACATTTGAACTAAAAAGACGCAGAAATAAATCTTATCTAAACTTCCCTTATCTGACTAAAACAGAACCTCCAGAAAATACAGCTGCCATTAACCCCCTCCAGGGAGTTTTCTGTGAATTCCGCTGGCACAGAAGCAGACTGCCCATTTCTGTTAGCATCAAAAAGCCCATCAGTACCTTTCATACCTCCTTATTGAAACATTAAGCATCCCCTTCAATTTTGTTAAATTTTGCATATATACTTATAATCCCCTGGCTATTGAGTGAGTTACCCATAGCTAAGCCTCTAGCATGTATGGAGTACACACATAAATAAGCCTTTTCTTTTCTTCTGTTATATATACCATTCTGTTTTCGTCTGGTTCTGTTTTCTCCCATCAGGAAGCTTCCATAAGCCTCTTATCCTTCTCCATCAGAGGGCAGACAGAATGAAAACCACAATCGTAGAAAACTAAGCAATCTGATCACATGGACCACAGCCTTGTCTAACTCAATGAAACTATGAGCCATGCCATGGAGGGCACCCAAGATGGACGGGTTACGGTGGAGGGTTCTGACAAAATGTGGTCCACTGGAGAAGGGAATGGAAAACCACTTCATTATTCTTGTCTTGAGAATCCCATGAACAGTATGAAAAGGCAAAAAGATAGGACACTGAAAGATGAATTCCTCAGGGTGGTAGGTGCCCAATACGCTAATGGAGATCAGTGGAGAAATAACACCAGAAACAATGAAGAGACAGAGACAAAGCAAAAACAACACCCAGTTGTGGATGTGACTGATGATGGAAGTAAAGTTTGATGCTGTAAAGAGCAATATTGCATAGGAATCTGGAATGGTAGGTCCATGAATCAAGGCAAATTGGAAGTGGTCAAACAGGAGATGGCAAGAGTGAACATCCACATTCTCGGAATCAGTGAACTAAAATGGACTGGAATGGGTGAATTTAACTCAGATGATCATTATATCTACTACTGTGGGCAAGAATCCCTTAGAAGAAATGGAGTAGCCATCATAGTCAACAGAAGAGTCTGAAATGCAGTACTTGGATGCCATCTCAAAAACGACAGAATGATCTCTGTTTGTTTCCAAGGCAAACCATTCAATATCACAGTAATCCAACTCTATGCCCCAACCAGTAATGCTAAAGAAGTTGAAGTTGAACAGTTCTATGAAGACCTACAAGACCTTCTAGAACTAACACCCAAAGTGGATGTCCTTTTCATTATAGGGCACTGGAATGCAAAAGCAAGAAGTCAAGAAACACCTGGAGTAACAGGCAAATTTGGCCTTGGAGTAGAGAATGAAGCAGGGCAGAGGCTAATAGAGTTTTGTCAAGCGAACACACTGGTCATAGCAAACAACCTCTTCCAACAACACAAGAAAAGACTCTACACATGGACATCACCAGATGGTCAATATTGAAATCACTTGATTATATTCTTTGCAGCCAAAGATGGAGAAGCTCTATACAGTCAGCAAAAACAAGACCAGAAGCTGACTGTGGTTCAGACCATGAATTCCTTATTGCCAAATTCAGACTTAAATTGAAGAAAGTAGGGAAAACCACCAGACCATTCAGGTATGACCTAAATCAAATCTCTTATGATTATACAGTAGAAGTGAGAAATAGATTCAAGGGATTAGATGTGATAGACAGAGTGCCTGAAGAACTATGGACAGAGGTTAGTGACATTGTACAGGAGGCAGTGATCAAGTCCATCCCCTAGAAAAAGAAATGCAAGAAGGCAAAATGGTTGTCTGAGGAGGCCTTACAAATAGCTGTGAAATAAGAGAAGTGAAAGACAAAGGAGAAAAGGAAAGGTATACCCATTTGAATGCAGAGTTCCAAAGAATAGCAAGGAGATAAGAAAGCCTTCCTCAGTGATCAGTGAAAAGAAATAGAGGAAAACAATAGAATAGGAAAGACTAGAGATGTCTTCAGGAAAATTAGAGCTGCCAAGGGAACATTTCAAGTGAAGTTGGGCACAATAAAGGACAGAAATGGTATGGACCTAACAGAAACAGAAGATACTAAGAAGAGGTGGCAAGAAGACAAAGAAAAACTATGCAAAAAAGATCTTCATAATCCAGATAATCACAATGGTGTGATCACCCACCTAGAGCCAAACATCCTGGAATGCAAAGGCAAGTGGGCCTTAGGACGCATCACTATGAACAAAGCTAGTGGAGGTATAGAATTCCAGTTGGGCTATTTCAAATCCTAAAAGATGATGCTGTGACAGTTCTGCACTCAATATGCCAGCATATTTGGAAAACTCAGCAGTGGCCACAGGACTTGAAAAGCTCAGTTTTCATTCCAATCCCAAAGAAAGTCAATGCCAAAGAATGTTCAGACTACTGCACAATTGTACTTGTCCACACGCTAGCAAAGTAGTGCTCAAAATTCTTCAAGCCAGGCTTCAACAGTATGTGAACCTTGAACTTTCAGATGTTCCAGGTGGATTTAGAAAAGGCAGAGGAACCAGAGATCAAACTGCCAACATTTGTTGGATCATCAAAAAAGCAAGAGAGTTCCAGGAAAACATCTACTTCTGCTTTATTGACTTTGTCAAAGACTGACTGTGCGGATCACAACAAACAGTGGAAAATTCTTCAAGAGATGGGAATACCAGACCACCTGACCTGCCTCCTGAGAAATCTGTATGCAGGTCAGGAAGCAATAGTTAGAACTGGACATGGAACAACAGACTGGTTCCAAATAGGGAAAGGATTACATCAAGGCTGAATATTGTCACCCTGTTTATTTAACTTATATGCAGAGTAAATCATGAGACATGCTGGGCTGGCTGAAGCCCAAGCTGGAATCTAGATTGCCAGGAGAAATATCAATAACCTCAGATATGCAGATGACACCACCCTTATGGCAGAAAGCAAAGAACTAAAGAGCCTCTTGAGAAAGCGAAAGAGGAGAGTGAAAAAGTTGGCTTAAAACTCAACATATAGAAATCTAAGATCATGGCATCCAGTCCCATCACTCCATGGGAAATAGATGGAGAAACAGTGGATACAGTGACAGACTATTTTTGGGGGCTCCAAAATCACTGCAGATGGTTACTGCAGCCATGAAATTAAAAGACACTTGCTCTTGGAAGAAAAACTATGACCAACCTAGACAGCATATTGAAAAGCAGAGACATACTTTGCCAACAAAGTTGAGTCTAGACAAAGCTATGGTTTTTCCAGTAGTCATGTATGGATGTGAGAGCTGGACTATAAAGAAAACTGAGTGCTGAAGAACTGATACTTTTGAACTGTGGTGTTGGAGAAGACTCCTGAGAATTCCCTGAACTGCAAGGAGTTCCAACTAGTCCACCCTAAAGGAGATCAGTCCTGAATATTCATTGGAAGGACTGATGCTGAAGCTGAAACTCCAATACTTTGGCCACCTGATGCGAAGAACTGACTCATTGGAAAAGACCTTGATGCTGGGAAAGATTGAAGGCTGGGAGAAGGGGATGACAGGATTTGATGGTTGGATGGCATCACTGACTCAATGGACATGAGTTTGAGTAAACTCTGGGAGTTGGTGATGGACAGGAAGGTGTGGTGTGCTGCAGTCCATGAGGTTGTCGAGTCATACATGACTGAGCAACTGAACTGAACTGAACTTTCTTCTGTTAACTTGCTTGTTGTCAGTTATTTGCAGACCCCCAATGACTGGACCTAAGTTTGAAGAAGAAGTGTATTGCTCCCAAAAGTGACAGTGAATGGTGGAACGTAGGTAGTAGTTTGCCACAGGGAAGGTGGAAGAGTTAAGATGCATAAAATTTCAAATGAAAACACACAAGATCCAGAGTGGGGAGAAGGGAAACATGATGTGACGGCCAACTAGTGTCTAGAAACAGCTTTTCCAGGGAGCTTTGCATGATGAATTCATCACAACTTGTGATAGCTTTCCCGTCTTAGATGCCCTAGTTGTTATTATACTAAGACGTTATCCACTTCTCTCACATGAACTTAACATTAAGTAAATTCATGGACCGATTTATAAAACCTGATGGTCATTGTTAATTTATATACGAAACAAATTCCCTATGAATCAGCAACCCAATCCTAAGGCTCAAGAGAGATGAAAATACACCTTCACAAAAAGATTGTACATAAACGTTCATAACAAATTTAACCCTAAGAGTAAGAAACTCAAAACAACCCAAATATTAGGTAGTAAAACCATACAATAGAATACAATTTAACAATAAAAATAACGAGTTCCTGATACAGACAACAGCATGGACAAATCTCAAAACCATTATACTGAACTTAAGAAGTCAGACAGAAGAATTCTCATGATGTGGTTGCATTTACAGGCAAAACTAATCCACAGTGATAAAAATTTTTAAATGGCTGCTGAGAGGAAAGGATGAGCAATTGACCAGAAAGATCCTTGTGGGAACTTTCTGCATGAGGTAAATGTTCTACATCTTAAGTGGAGAGGTGAGCAAAGTATTGACAGCTCATGAAACTATACATTTAAAATATGGGATTTCTAGAAAATGTAAATTTTACTTCAATAAGAAGATTATTGTAGACAAATACACACAAAGGGAGGGGACACTACTAATGTGTGAATGTGAGAAAGTTGATAATGTAGAAGAGTTGATTTGCAACTGAATTTAATGTTTCAAAGAACAAATACAAGGAGCTGACAAAGAGAAAAAGTATATGTATCAGAGTAGGAAACTAAGACACAGAAAAAGAAGCACAAACCATATATTGAAGAATTAGGTGAGCAGGGTAATTTGCATATTGTTCATTGTCCTAAGATTATAAGCATGAGAGACAGAATGGAATTAACTGGCCCTTAGGGTGCCAGAAGTGGCTGAGGACTCCTAGCAGCAGCCATCTGGGGTCCCTGCTGATTTGCCTATAGTGTCCTGATGATGATGTACAAAATGATAGCTGCTGCTCAGAGTTATAATAGATTCAGTCTGAGATGCAGTGTCCTAGGAATCAGGGCAGCCTGACTCCGGGGTGGAGGCCTCAGGAAGGCTCAGGCTTCCAGAGGAAGTGCTCTGCTGTGGCCACAACGGACTCAGCCTCATTTAAGATATAAAATGTCGCTCTTCAGTCAGAGTCACGGCAGACTTGCCCCAAGGATTCTGGAGATTTAAGGGCATTTGAATAAACATAATTCACATTCTTAGCCAAAATCTGATCGGAACACTCCAAACATCTCAAGCCTGCCATGCTCAGTTAGAAATCCCTTAAGATGTCCTCCATTTCTGGCTCCCAATTAAGCTGAAACAAGAACAGCTTTTTGCATCACATTTGTGCATATTCACTCAACCCAGGTAGGCCAGAGATTAGTGAAAATAAAAACCAGCAAAGGAGTGAAATTGCCCTATCTTCTGAAAAGGGGCGAAATTTGTTTTTATAGTACCGGGTAAATGTTTGTGCGGTTCTGATTTTTCTAAATGGATAGTGTGATTTTTACTTTAATTTTTATGCTGAAACAGCTTGCCTCCTAGATAACCTCTCCATGTACAGCACATGAATCCATATGATTTAATTCTGACATTTCCTGTCATGGTACTCTGAAATCTTTAAGTCATTACTTCTTAAAAGATCTACTCAACATAGCATTTCTTTTCAAATTCCCTAGAAATCTCATAAAGAACTATATTATTGCCTACTTAGATTTACAAAATGAATTTCATGTTAGCTAGGTTTTTCCTAATTTATTTTCACATATATTACTGCAAATATAATGTATATTTTTGTAGATTCACATATCATGTCAGAATTTATGATTTGATTTATTGTGCCCCTAAAATTTCTGCCTCTTGAAAAACATTTTTTTGATAAAAAAGTTCATACTAGTGTCGACATATATAGAACATGA